>NW_006784004.1:153300-167449 GCF_000442215.2 Lipotes vexillifer | reverse complement strand
CTTTCCCTCAACTATTTGTGCCTCATTTCTCTCTACTAGAACATTTTCTCCAAAAACAGGAACCAAACCTTCCTTCTGCCCATCAGTAAACATCACTGAGCAACTATTATGATGCCATACCCTGTGCTCCTTAAAGGGGATGAAGGTATGACTCTGCCCATGAAGGAACCAATTGGGAGGACAAGTAAACATGCAGTAACCAAAAAGTATGGTACATACCCTGTTAGAGAAATACCCAGTGATAGATGCTATTGGGAATCCAAATCAGACTGCAAGTACAGTTAACAGACCTTTCAAGGTATGCCCCCATAATGCTGATATAATCCGTGGCACACAATGGGTGCTGCATAAATGGATGTTGAGTAATCTGGGGGAAAATGTTGTAAGATATTATTATATATACCCACTAACCTTTTCATCTCCATACAGACCACCATTAAGAGCTAGGAATGGTTCCTCACTCATCAATCCCTAAACAAAATCACTGCCCCATTCTATAGATCAGAGGGCTGTACCCAATAAAAGGCAAGGAAAGTATTACAATGGAGATCAAAACAGAAACAGTCAATATTCAAATTGAAGATAATCTGTCAAGATTCACTTTACGTTATCAATCTGAAATAAATCAGATAAAAATACCGTCATTATTTTAAGTATTCTTCCATTATGTTTAATATTTGTGCTTCAATAATATAAATAGTTAAAAGAGAGGAATAATTGTTGAAATATGAATAAAATTTATTTTTAATAACCTATGTATTCTGTAACAGACATAGAATGCAAATTTTTATTTAAAAAAATATTTGCAGTCCTCTTTTATTGTTAACATAACTGAGATACTTATTTTATAAATTTAAATTATCTTGAGATTTGATAGCAGTATTTAGCTACAGTGTAGCCGAGAAATGAAAATATACAAAATAGTTTTAGGAACACATGTATTTTTACCTGTGGGTACACTTATAAATCATACAAAGATACACATTTATTTTAAAATAAAGACTTTGAAAATGAAACCAGTTCATAAATTTTTTACCAAGTTCTGACAAGAAATCTTTTATGCAAAAAAAATAAAAATTGAAGCAGAAATAACACTTTCAATTTAGTCTTCTAATGTCTTAAAAATCACATCAATTCTACAAATTGCTGTTTCTGAGGACAGAACTATAACTGTTCCCCTCCCATTTTTGTCATGCTTATAATAAAACATAAAAACTACTCTAAACATAATAACTGGAATTCTTATATTTTAAACCATTTTAATATAAACGATAGCAATTCAGATCATGTTTTACATTTCTACTTAAGTTTATATTGCACTAAAATTATTTTACGTGGAAGAACTAGTTGCTGTGTCATAATACTTGGAAACATTCTTTGACATTCACATCTATATTAATGGATATTTCACAGTCCACTTAAATAAATTTTCTAGTATACATCAAATCATCTAACAAAAACAAATCTATAATGCTAACTTGTTTTGAGAGCAAAGATATTCAGTATTTACTATTACTGCCTTTGGGAAATACACTGACTTTTAAAAACACATTTAAATCACTCAGAAACTGGGAATAACATTTGAGCAATACCTGAAAATTCTTGACTTACTGATGAGTCTCTACGTGGTTACTTTTCGAATACAACATTTATCAAAAAATGAAGAGGAAAAGTGTTTGCCCTTTTATCCAGTGGAGCAGAATTATGAGAAGAGAAATATTAAGAATAATACTTCAATGTTGGCTTCTAACCTATGTTTTATATAACTTAAAATTTCAGCTCTCATCATTCTGCTGCAATATAACCAAGACTGTTAATAATAATAACAATAACAGCAACCAACATTAGAGTATTTGAAAATCATGATTACAATTAAAAGCTTGGAACAGCATGATAAAACTAATGGCAACCTTTTGAATCCCATTTTAAGTTAGTTCTATCCAAATGATACTTTAAAATGGTTTCAAATAACCTTACTGATTAGCCAGCATCAGCTTAGGATTTTTTTGCAATGTTCTAAGATATAACTTTTGGCATAAAAGTATAGTAAGCACTTTTGATTTGTGATGAATAGAAAAATCAAGTACTAAAATACCAGTGGTTCCTGTGACAGGGTAAATATGCCCCTTCAAGTAATGTTCTCCCCAAATTAAATTAACATTTTATTTTTCCCTCTGAGAGTTTATTAAGGAAAAGAAATAATGATATTTTTTAATTGAGGTGAAAAAACTGCTTCATAAGTTCATATGTTGTAAAAGCCACTGCCTGAGAAGGAACGCAGCGAATGTAATTAAGAGATAAACCACGATATAATCCTTTTCGAATTCCATGGTGTCCATAGACATACTTCATAGTCTCCCGCATGGTACTGAAAGAGAATGGTTAAATGATGACACCTTTATGCCCAGTCACGAAGAGACAATTTCAGGATAAAGAAGCTAAAAATGCCATCTTGAGTAGCTTTTGGAAGGCAAGTGTTAAAACAAGCTAAAGGACTTCCCCGGTGGCACAGTGGTTAAGAACCCACCTGCCAATGCAGGGGACACGGGTTCGATCCCTGGTCCAGAAGATACCACATGCCGCGGAACAACTAAGCCCGTGCGCCACAACTACTGAGCCTGCACTCTAGAGCCCGAGAGCCACAACTACTGAAGCCCATGCACCTAGAGCCCATGCTCCGCAACGAGAGAAGCCACTGCAATGAGAAGCCTGCGCACTGCAACAAAGAGTAGCCTCTGCTCGCCACAACTAGAGAAAGGCCGTGCACAGTAACAAAGAGCCAACGCAGCCAAAAATAAATTAATTAAAAAAAAAGAACAAGCTAAAAATTCATAATAAAAGAGCAATTCATTCCAAACAAGTACAAGCATTATGCATAGAATTCCGGGGCTCATTAATACAATATATTTTGTTTGCATTATGTCTGTGATATTTACTAGCAACACTGTTTCATAGTAATATTTGAAATATTGATGTAGTCTTTTTAAAGGATATATGAGCCCTTTAAACTCTCAAGTTTCTGCTCAAGTTCTATGCTACTAAAGCTTGAAGGACTATCTTCCAGATTTCATCAAAAAGACTTTCTTGTTTCAGTGTTCTTTCCTTTCAAACCAACATTTTGGGCTTTGTCTTTCTCTTTCAATATGCAATGTAGACTGAAATATTCAAAAAATCTTTTGGGTGAATGAAGGCAATTCATGGTCCTGAATAAACATTCTGCTCTTCCCCTGAGGAACAACACATCACCAATTAAACAGAATGATTCAAAATCTCTACAGATTATAGAAAACTCTAGAGCTGTGCTATGCAATAGTGGTAGCCACTAGCCACATGTGGCTACTGAGTACATGAAATGTGGCAAGTCCAAAATTGAGATGTGCTGTGAGTATAAAATACACCCTGGATTTCAAACACTTAAGTGTTTTTTTAAAAAGGATGTAAAATACTGAAATGTTGAAGTGATAAATTTTAAATATATTGGTTTAAATAAAATATTTTAAAACAATTTCATGTTTCTTTTTATACTTTTTTAATGTGGTTAGGTTACCAGAAAATTTTAAATTACATATGTGGCTCACATCATATTTCTATTTAACAGAGCTGCTCTAAAATTAAATTTGTTTTTGTTTTTTTTTTTGGCCGCAAGGCTTGTGGGATCTTAGTTCCCTGATCAGGGACCGAACCCTGGCCCCCACAGTGAAAGCACTGAGTCCTAACCACTGGACCACCAGGGAATTCCCTAAAATGAAAATTTTAACAGGAGGATTAGGACCTGATTAAATTCAGTTTACCAAAGAATACTATGGGAGATAAAATGAAAGCTCTAGACTACTAGTGAGATCACAGTCCTATCTCCCTACTTACTATACACATTACATTTCGTAAAGAAACTGAACAATGACAAATGAAGAACTTACAGGCACTTTTCAAATTCTGGAAGAACAGTTCCTAACTGCATTCGCCGACGTGTTACATCAAATGGGTAGCTAAAAGAAGAAAAAGAAGGACTTAAAAATGATTTTTAGTTTTCTACTCAGCAATTATTGAATACAAAGCCCTATGTATGCTAGGAAATAATGTGTTCCTATTTTCTTACTGTTTTGTCTAATCTGGGAGTCAGGATATAGGCATATGAATAAAATCAAATAACAATACAGAGGTCTCCTCGCCTTTGCCTAAGTGGTTCCCTTGGGTTAAATGATTCTTCTCTTTCATCACCCATTATCAAGTTCTATTTATTGCCCCAAACCAAATTAAATGCTGCTTCCTGAGGAAACAGACTGGGTGCTTTCCATTGTTGTAACCCTAAGACAGGGTTTCTTAACTTTGGCACTATTGCCATTTTGGGTTGGAAAATTCTTAGTTGTGGGAGCTGTCCTGGGCATTGTAGGGTGTTTAGGTAAATCCCTGGCTTCTGCCCACTAGATGCCAGTAGCACACCCCCAGTTGTAACAACCAAAAATGTCTCCAGACATTAATAAACGTCCACTAGAGACGAAACCACCCCAGTTAAGAACCACTACCCTAAGAGTATTCAGCAAGTGCCCCTGTATACAGTAGGCCAACAAAAAATTCTCCGTAAGGGCTAAAATTAACAACACAGATAATTGCATATAGAGGATAGAGAAAATTCTATGTGAAAAGATTGCCTGATTCTGCAACTATGTATGGTGATGAATGTTAACTAGACTTAATATCAAATCATTATATACCAGAAACTAATATTGTATGTTAATTATACCTCAATTTAAAAAAAATTTTAAAGATTGCCTAAAATGAAATATACAAAAGTAATCTCTTAGGAGTGGGACCCTAGGTGATTTTTTTTTTTAATTATTTTTTTGGGGCTAATGTTGACTGCTTATGTTAGGTCCTGTGCTAAGCAATTTATGTACATTATCTCATTCCATCTTTACAACAACTGTGTGAAGTAGGTACTGTTATCTCAATATTAAGATAAGAAAATTGAGTCTTAGGGCTTCCCTGGTGGTGCAGTGGTTGAGAATCTGCCTGCCAAGGGACACGGGTTCGAGCCCTGGTCTGGGAAGATCCCACATGCCACGGAGCAGCTGGGCCTGTGAGCCACAACTACTGAGCCTGCGCATCTGGAGCCTGTGCTCCGCAACAAGAGAGGCCGAGATAGTGAGAGACCCGCGCACCGCGATGAAGAGTGGCCCCCGCTCGCCGCAACTAGAGAAAGCCCTCGCACAGAAACGAAGACCCAACACAGCCCAAAATAAATAAATAAATAAATTTATAAAAAAACAAAAAAGAAAACTGAGTCTTAGAGACATTTTCCATGTCATAAAGCTGCTTTCTACTTCCCAATTCAAAGCTCTCGTTCATACATATACATATATACATACATATATATGTATATATACATACATATATATAATATATACATAAGTGATATATGACAAAAATAATTATATACTTTTATATACATTTAAATTTACTATGAAATAATTATAATAAAAAAACCACCCATGTACCAACCAAACAGCTTAAGAAATAACATTACTAATAGATGAAGAGCTCTATGCATCTAAGCAGCATCTCCATGAATTATCTTTTGTGTTTTTTTGGCCCTGCTTCATGGCTTGCAGGATCTTATCTCCCCAACCAGGGATCCAACACATGCCCCCTGCAGTGAAAGTGTGGGGTCCTAACCACTGGACCACCAGGGAATTCCCCTCCATGAATTATCTTTTTTTTAATTTTTAAAATATTTATTTATTTTTGGCTGTGTTGGGTCTTCGTTGCTGCACACAGGCTTTCTCTGTTGCGGCGAGTGGGGGCTACTCTTCATTGTGGTACGCGTGCTTCTCATTGTGGTGGCTTCTCTTGTTGTGCAGCATGGGCTCTAGGCGTGCGGGCTTCAGTAATTGTGGCACGTGGGCTCAGTAGTTGTGGCACACGGGCTTAGTTGCTCTGCGGCATGTGGGATCTTTCCGGACCAGGGCTCGAACCTGTGTCCCCTGCCTTGGCAGGCGGATTCTTAACCACTGCGCCACCAGTGAAGTCCTGAATTATCTTTTAATGGGAGGTGGAGAGAGGAAAAAACTTCATGGGGAATAAAGGGACCAAAACCTCAACCTGAAGGATTCAGTTTCCAAGCAGGAAAAGATGTGTCTGGGTAGAAGGAATTGATTAATAAAGAGAAAGTAAGAAGACAAAGTACAAGGATCAGAACTAGGGAAATAACAATGGGAAAGAAAGAAAATAACATTCTAGGTAATGTTTTAAAGCAAAAAAATGACAAAAATATTTGGATATGTACAATGTGAAAAATGATCTCAAGGTATTATCAGGACTAGAAGATTAATGGTGATCGATAACAAATATGAAAGTTGGGGGCCAAGGACAGACATGAAAAAGAAGACAAGAAAGCAGTATATGAATTACAGAGCTTGAACTGAGGACAGAAGTCCAGGTAGAAACATCCAAGAGCTTGCTAGAGAAGTAATAAGAGTCAGCGATGAAGATTTAAATAGAGTTAGTTATCTGTACAGAGGTGACCATTGAAACAATAAAGATAGATGAGCTATTCTGGATGTTTACGGGAAGAGCAGAGGACCAAAGTCTGGCTAGGCCTTAAAAAAATCAGCACAGATAGGTAGGAGGAGGAAGACATGAATCAGCAAGATACCTGAAAAGGGAAAGTTGCCGCAGCTAAGAGTTCGCATGTCACAACTAAAGATCCCACGTGCAGCACCGAAGATCCCATGTGCCACAACTAAGACCCAGCACAGCCAAATAAATAAATAAATATTTTTTTAAAAAAAGAGTCAGTGGGTGTAGAATATAGCTTATGAAGTGGAAAAGAGAAGACATTTTAAAGATCTAAATTGGAAGTAAATAATAAAGAAAAGGGGCAGTAAAACCAAGAAGAGAATCAGAATAGCTAGAGGTGATCATGTCTCTGCAAATGAACAAGGTTCCGCAGCCATGTTTCTAAAAGTAAACTACACATCTTTTTTTTTTTTTTTAATATTTATTTATTTATTTGGCTGTGTCAGGCCTTAGTTGTGGCATGCGGGATCACTCTTGCCACGTGCAGGATCTTTTAGTTGTGTCATTCGGGATCTTTAGTTGCAGCATGCGAACTCTTAGTTGCGGCATGTGGGATCTAGTTCCCTGACCAGGGATTGAACCCAGGCCCCCTGCATTGGGAGCACGGAGTCTTAGGCACTGGACCGCCAGGGAAGTCCCTACACCATTTTTCCTTTACTTTCAGTCTAGTATGATCTGCTCCCACACACAAGTATACTGAATCTGCCTTCACAAAAGTAATCCTCCATTGTGAAATCTGATGAATACCTTACTTTTCAGTACTTATCTTACTTTTTCTTTTTCCATTGGATACTCTTTTTTGAGCCTTTGTGACACTACTATTTCCTGTTGTCTTCCTGTTTTTCAGGATACTCCTCAGTCACAGAGAGCTTCCCTTCTTCCTGTTCCTGAAAAGTTCCTGCTTCTTAGTATTCCAGCCCTTTTTAAATCTCATCTATCCAATCTCTCTTGGTCTATAGAAATTCTCTACAGCCAACTTTCCAATTACACTTTCCACCTAATTTATCTATGTCCCTAATACACTTATATTAATATAAAACTCCCTTGCATTGCTACTGTCTTAATAAGAGTATAGGCTTCTTGGGACTTCCTGGTGGCACAGTGATTGAGAATCCTCCTGCCAAGGCAGGGACACGGGTTCAAGCCCTGGTCTGGGAAGATCCCACATGCCGCAGAGCAACTAAGCCTGTGAGCCACAACTACTGAAGCCTGCGAGCCTAGTGCCTGTGCTCTGCAACAAGAGAAGCCACCACAATGAGAAGCCCCCACACCGCAACCAGGAGTAGCCCCGACTTGCTGCAACTAGAGAAAGCCTGCATGCAGCAACAAAGACCCAAGGCAGCCAAAAAAAAAAAAAAAGAAGAGTATAGGCTTCTTGAGGCAATACTTTTGTTTTTCCTCCAGTGAAACTCCCAATGCCTAGCATACTGACTGGCACAAAGTAGGCCTTCAATATTTAGTGCAAGAGAAGTTGTACCTACACACACACACACACACACACACACACAATAAATGGCTCATATTTCAGAAAACTCATACAGGCAATTCATGAGGAAATATGGATGAAAACTGTAGTGTTTCTTTCTAGCTTTCTTTTTCCTTTCTTTTAAAATCCACAGAAATTGAGTAGGTTCAAACTAATTTGGTCAATTTGGCACGAAGTTATTTATAAATGCTTAAAGTGCAGGCACATTGGAAAAATGCATTAAATTAATATTTATATTTTGCAAGGGATCCTGTGTTTTAATAATCTATTAGAAAAAATAAGACAACTAACCAATGCTAAAAATCAGTATTGGATAAATGTAATTTAACTTAATTAAGTTGAACAAACTTACGATATTGTCTGTGCTATTGCTCCAGCAACACCACCACAAAGTAAGTTTATGTGAGTTTTCAAAACTAAGACATTAGGATTGTCTGATGAAGGTCTGCCAAGAAGCGCAGGAGCATGGGAAAGCCCAACACTCTTTAAGGTACCAAAAGTAAAAAATGAAACACCTGAAAAACAAAATATAAATTCACCACGATGCTTAACAGAGATGTGAGCTGTGAGAAGACACCATTCTTACATAATAACCAATTAACTCAAGGGACTAACTATGCATTTCCTGATTTCCAATGTTTGGCTTAATCTAAGACAAAAAGATTTAATTAATGTTTACAAATAACCTAAAGATAACAAAATTACCACCTATAAAAAATTATACATTGGTTTTTCACACACTAACATAATGTTCAGTTCACTGAATAAAGGTAGTAGTTGAGCATAATGCCACCTTATACATGAATAGAATTGAACAGTTTTCCAAGGTTTTACATAAGTAAAAGTTAAATTAATGATTAGTAACCTTAAGTAAACATGACATATTTACAATAACAATGATGGTGATAATGTAAGGTAGAGGCAAGAAATTCAAAAGTGATAAAGCATTGTTATTTCAATTCAATGTCTAATGTTGTCTTCGAGGAAGAGTTATGACAATGAGAGACTCACCAGACACATGGAATCTAATGAGTATTGAATTAAGTTATTAATAATGTGCAGTTGGTGCTGGCTGAATATTTACACGATTTTATAATAAAAGGATTAAAGTCATACATTAAAAAAATTAACAGAACTCAAGTATACTTATCAACTAAACATTACTCAAGATATCTTGATATCTACTGAATTTTAAAAACATACTGAAAAAGATACTTGATTCTTAAGAACAAATAAGCACTAACAAAAATTCAGTCTAGGATAACACCTAAATATATGCATTTATTCTTTGTATAAAATTCTTACAATCTTATAGTATTTTATAATGATGCTATACAACTTTAGAATATTCATACTTTTTTTAAAGAAGTGGTTTTTATTTTTTAATTTTATTTTTATTTATTTATTTTTGGTCGCATTGGGTTTTCGTTGCTGCATGTGAGCCTTCTCTAGATGCAGCAAGTGGGGGCTACTCTTTGTTGCGGTGCACAGGCTTCTCATTGCAGTGGCTTCTCCTGTTGCAGAGCACGGGCTCTAGGCACGCTTGCCCCAGCAGTTGTGGCACATGGGCTAAGTAGTTGTGGCTCGCGGGCTCTAGAGCACAGGCTCAGTAGTTGTGGTGCACAGGCTTAGCTGCTCCGCGGCGTGCGGGATCCTCCCAGAGCAGGGCTCAAACCCATGTCCCTTGCATTGGCAGGCGGATTCCCAACCACTGCGCCACCAGGGAAGTCCCCATACACTTTTATATATGGGAAATCTATTCTATAGACTTAAATACAGAAATTTTAACCACAGGAAAAGCTCACAACAAGGAAATTCATAGCAAATTAAACACAAGTAGAAAAAAATAGAAATACCTTAATTATGCAGAATGGTATTCACTGAAATATGACACAATTAATAAAAATGTGAATACTATTCAGAAATATGAAAAACATTTGGGAAATGGGAAAAAATTAAGAAACAAAATTATATACATACTATAACTATGTAACAAATGTATTTCAAAAACAAAACTGAAAACAAAAAAAAAATTAGAAAGAAAAAAATATAGTAAAAAAACTAAAGAGTTCTGATTCCAGCATAATGGCAGTCTAGGTATTCTGAGGGACTTTGTCATTGCAGAACAACTATATCCATTGCTGGGCTTACAAAAAGGAAGAGAAGGTTTCCAAGAATCCCTAGTAGCACCACCTTCCAAAAATATAATTTGGGGCCCACTTGGGAATTGTGGCCCATGAGAAAGTTGGAGTGACTCTACATTTTGATGGCAATAGCAGCCAAGCCATTGAGACAGATCCTGCCACTGGGCCTACAGAAGATGGAATCATTGGGTCAGAAACTCAGAGGGTAAGATCAAGTAATGGACTTATAATTAAAGACCACTCAAAAGAAGCCACAAGAAATAAAACAAACAACAAACTAACTAACTTAATAAAGACCATCAAGCTTAGGAGGAAGCAAATAAACATATATTTATAAAATATTGGGGGGGGGCTAAGGATTCAGAAAAATAAGCACACAAGATAAGAAAGGAATAAAAAGAAACGTAAAAAGAAAAACAGGGCTCCCCTGGTGATGCAGTGGTTAAGAATCTGCCTGCCAATGCAGGGGACACGGGTTCAAGCCCTGGTCCTGGAAGATCTCACATGCTGAGGAGCAGCTAAGCCCGTGCGCCACAACTACTGAGCCTGCACTCTTGAGCCTGTGAACCACAGCTACTGAGCCTACGTACCACAACTACTGAAGCCCATGTGCCTAGAACCTGAGCTCCGCAACAACAGAAGCCACCACAATGAGAAACCTGCACACTGCAAAGAAGAGCAGCCCCCGCTTGCCGCAACTAGAGAAAGCCTGTGTGCAGCAATGAAGGCCCAATGCAGCCAAAAATAAATAAATTTAAAAAATAAATTTATTAAAAAGAATAAAAAAAGAAAAACAAGTGGAAATCAATAGCAAAGGTAAAGAAACAAGTCCAAATATATCAATAATCACAATAACCATTAAGTATACTGTCAATTAAAAGATTTTACTGACCAGATTAAAGAAATACCCAGCTATATATATATAATGATTAAAAAATAAATATCTAAAACAAAAACATGACAAAGTAGAAAATGAAAGGATGAAAAAAGATATCCCAGGCAAATATTAACTTGGATCTGGGCAAAAAAAAATTATGAATGGGGGGAATTTGAACAATGACAATATACTAGATGATATTACGACAGTTTCAGAATGGTAAGACAAATACCATAAGATATCACTTACATGTGGAATCTAAAATATGACGCAAATGAACCTATCTATGAAACAGAAACAGAATCATGAACATAGAGAACAGACTGGTGGTTGCCAAGGGGGAGCGGGCTGGGGGGAGGGATGGAATGGGAGGTTGGGGTGAGCAGATGTAAGCTTTTATATATAGAATGGATAAACAACAAGGTCCTACTGTCTAGCACAGAGAACTGTATTCAATATCCTATGATAAACCACAATGGAAAAGAATATATATATAAAAAAAAAAGAATGTTGGGTTTCCCTAGTGGCACAGTGGTTAAGGGTCCGCTTGCCAATGCAGGGGACACAGGTTCGAGCTCTGGTCTGGGAATATCCCACATGCTGCGGAGCAACTTAGCCCATACGCCACAACTACTGAGCCTGCGCTGTAGAGCCCACAAGCCTCAACTACTGAAGCCCACGTGCCACAGCTACTGAAGCCCGCACGCCTAGATCCCGTGCTCTGTAACAAGAGAAGCCATCGCAATGAGAAGCCCACACACCATAACGAAGAGTAGCCCTTGCTCACCACAACTAGAGAAAGCCCGCACGCAGCAATGAAGACCCAACGCAGCCAAAAATAAATAAATAAAATAAATAAATTTATAAAGTCAGTAACGAGCCAAAATGCCAAGTATCATCACTTTTATTGACTACTGCACTGTAGGTCCTTACCTGTTACAGTAAGATAAGATAAGATAAGAAATAAAGATTTGAACAGAAGTAAGAAAAATGATGTTATTTGCACAGGATGTTATGGTCCACACAGAAAATCCAAAGCATTTACAAGTAGCATGGTAGCTGGCTATCATATCAACAAGTAGAATAATGGCTAGCTATAAAATCATATAAAAATTAAATCAAACAATAAACTGAAAATGTAATTTTCTAAAAGACACAACAAAACTTATGTCTATGAATATATCTAAAAAACTGTGCTTCCCTGGTGGCGCAGTGGTTGAGAGTCCGCCTGCCAATGCAGGGGCACGGGTTCGTGCCCCGGTCCTGGAAGATCCCACATGCCATGGAGTGGCTGGGTCCGTGAGCCATGGCCGCTGAGCCTGCACATCCGGAGCCTGTGCTCCGCAATGGGAGAGGCCAAAACAGTGAGAGGCCCACGTACCGCAAAAAAAAAAAAAAAGACTTACTATAAAACTGCATTCTATTACTGTTTTAAGAAGTAGCACTACAGATCAATGGGGAAAGGAGAAATTAATCAATGACTATCCTTAGGGAGGAAAAAAAGTAATTCTGGACAGATTAGGGGCTAAACTTTAAAATCATTCCTACAAGAAAATGAAAAACGAAGATTTTGCCAAATTTAAAACATACCTGCATATGGAGCCATTCCTAATATAGTAGGCATCAAGCCTCTGTAAAATCCAAGGAAACCACCTTCCTTTTGAGTGAAGAAAAATTAGAAGTGAAATTACACTGGGCTTATTATGATAAATGCAAAAGAACAAAAGCATACATTATATAGGAAAAATTATTCTGGACCCACACTGAAACACAGATGTGTTTTCACAATTATGATTAGTATCAGTAATTATAAGTAAAACAATAACTATTCAAAACAATGACATTCAAAACATTTGCCTAAATATAAAAGGACATGTTATAGACAAGAAAAGTAAAAATGAAATACCTTTGCATAAATTGTTTTGAATGCATGAATAATTCCCGTATAAGTGTGTTCCCCTTTCACCTGGAATGCTAGGCGTACTCTAACCATATCAAGAGGGTAAGTACAGATAACTGCTGTCATACCTGAAAAGAAAGCAGAAACTTAAACGTATAAGAATCATATATTATGGGTATATATATCTATAGATATATCTATAGATATATAGATATATATATACCTTTCCTATCATTAGTAATGCTCTCAAATTATATAGTAATGACGAAAACCCAATGAAATCAAAGTAATATTACTGACAGAATTATATCATAATATTATCAGCTGAAAAACTTGTAAGTAAAAGGGTCAGTTTGTAAGTTTTCAAGTTCTTCCCACTGTGAAGTTATAATGTTAACACCAAAATAGTACAGTGTTAGTGGATCATGTTAGTATTTTTTAAATTCTATTACTTGTCTATTCACAGGTAAGACATCAGAAAAGAAAAACTGACTATCTCCAAAGCACTAGGCAGGATATTTGACTTTTTCCTTATTTTCTCTAATCCTAAAATGGAGAGATGCTTAAGCTACCTAAGGAATTCTTTTAAAAATAAAATAAAGGCATTTTTAAAAAAAATTCAAAGCATGGTCACTATTTTCTTTCTTTCTTTTTTTTTTTTACTATTTTCTTTTTAAAATTTAGGTAAGGGTAATTCCCTGGTGGTCCAGTGGTTAGGACTCCATGCTCTCACTGTCAAGGGCCTGGGTTCAGTCCCTGGTTGGGGAACTAAGATCCTGCCAGCAGAGCAGCTAGGCCAAAAAAAAAAAAAAAAAATACAGGAATTCGATAAATAAATAAATAAAATTTACATAAATTTGTTACTGACTAAACATAATAAAAATATAAATGTCCAAGGTCATAGAAACAATTTATTTTAGGAATAAAATCTCCTGATAAACAAATTTAGTATTAAGTTCTAGATTTTCATCAATATATGATTTCAAATTCCATAAACTATCCAGGTGAATTTTTTTATTATTTATTTATTTGCTTGTTTGTTTATTTATTTATTTATGGCTGCGTTGGGTATTCGTTGCTGCACGGGGGCTTTCTCCAGTTGCGGTGAGCGGGGGCTATTCTTCGTTGCGGTGCACGGGCTTCTCACTGCGGTGGCTTCGTTCTTC
>NW_006784004.1:141891-153202 GCF_000442215.2 Lipotes vexillifer | reverse complement strand
GGGCCCAGCCGCTCCGCGGCATGTGGGATCTTCCCGGACCGGGGCACGAACCCGCTTCCCCTGTATCGGCAGGCGGACTCTCAACCACTGCACCACCAGGGAAGCCCTGTATCAGTTATTTTTAAAATTAAAAATAATCTTCTATTTTTGTAAAGTACCAAAGAAATATATGCTCAAGGTAAAAAAATTAGAAAATAAAGACAATCAAGAATTTTTAAATATACATATTCATCCTCCAGTAATAACCACCTAAATATATAATATTACAAACCTTTTATACAGGGGCATTTACACACATACACACATTTAAAACATGACAATGGGTTTCCCTGGTGGCGCAGCGGTTAAGAATCCACCTGCCAACGCAGGGGACATGGGTTTGAGCCCTGGTCCGGTAAGATCCCACATGCTGCAGAGCAACTAAGCCCGTGCGCCACAACTACTGAGCCTGCACTCTTGAGCCCGTGAGCCGCAACTGCTGAGCCTGTGTGCCACAACTACTGAAGTCCACATGCCTAGAGTCCATGCTCTGCCAACAACAGAAGCCACCACAAAGAGAAGCCTGCACACCACAGTGAAGAGTAGCACCCACTCACCATGACCAGAGAAAAGCCCGCGTGCAGCAACGAAGACCCAGCGCATCCAAAAATAAAATAAATAAAATAAAATAAATTTATTAAAAAAAAATACATGATAATGGTGTAATTCTATTTTGTAGTCAATTTTTCCTACTTTACATTATATTGTGAACATCTTTCCACATGAGAAAAACATTACCTGGATGTACTATAATTTATTTAAACAATCCTCTTAGACATTTAGGTTGTCTCCATTATTTGCTACATGATATTGTAATAGTAAACAGTGCTTTGATGAATGTCCTTATGACTAAATATTTCATTATGGATAAATTCCTAAAATAAAATTATTAGGACAAGGCATAAGGCTTTTAACAGAAATTGCCTTCCAGAATGATTGTGCTGATTTATAATGTCATCCGTTAGAATATAAGTCCTATTTCTCTAACTTATCAGAAGTATTAGATAATTATTAGACAAGCAGAATATTCAATTATTAGATAATTTTTCCAACATTGGATGGGCAAAAAAACACTGTTATTTTGGTTTGTTTCTCATATGACATTCTTTTTCTTTTTTTGGGGGGGGGCAGTTTTATAACTTTCTTTGACAAACAGTGGTCAGTTCCCTTCCACATCACCTGTGTAGATTTCTGAGAATGGTGACAGATTTTTGAAAGTGGTTACCTCCTTGGTACATAGGTAACCAACATATAGAGCTTGTTTGGTGAATCTCCATCATCATTATGTTTTCTGGACAACTGCACACAGATATGCTAGGGGATATTCCTCATATCTTTGGCCCAGACAGCTTTGTTAAGCATAGTGTCAATGAGCACATTGGGAGTTCCCATCTCCTTGCTGGCCAATTTCTGGATCTCTTTGAGTACCTGAGGGGCACACACTTGAAGTCCACTCCAGGGATGTTCTTGTGAGTGTTAGTGGTGTACTACCTGGTCACGACCTGGTTGGTGAGAAGATCGATGCTTCGTCTCACCACCCTTCTTTACAGGAACCATCCTGCCAGGCCCAGGTTGGAAAGGAAGAGCTTGAGGTATTGTCATGAATTTCTTTTTCTCTGTAGGCTTTTAACATGATAATTTCATCTTTTTACTAGTCTTACCAAATGAAAATATAATTTTTTTGCCACAACTTTGGCCTACAATAGCATACTAGGCATAAAAGTGGCAATTTAAGTGATTTCTGTATTCTTAACCTAATTTAACTTTTTAGCTTTAATTTTTTGACATTTTATTACTATTACTATCATTATTATTATTATTATTTTGGCTGTACCACATGGCTTGCGGGATCTTAGTTCCCTCTCCAGGGATCGAACCTGTGCCCCCTGCAGTGGAAGCACAGAGTCCTAACCACTGGACTGCCAAGTAAGTCCCAGTGTTAAATTTTTAGTATTTGTTTAATATTATTTAAATAGACCTGAGATACCTTACCCCACATACTTAGCAAATGCTGCTGTAACTTGCATCCATTTTTATTAGCCCAAACTTAAATCTATACTAATTTTCAGAGTTTCTGCCACTCTCCCAAAAATCTAAATCAGTTCGCCACTCCTTATACATGGATTGCAAAACAATGTTCTTTATGTTATTATCTAGGTATCTCTCATGGCATCTCTACCTGGGTGATTATAACATTATCTCTGAACTAAAAATCTACACAGCTAATATACTGTTAATACTTTAACGCAAACAAATGCAACCCTTCGTTCTCTTTTTCCCTCTTTAGTTCTCTCTTGAGAATGACCTCAATTCCTTTAGACAATGAGCCGAAAGTCAGTTTGAGTATGTTTAATTTTAAAAGCAAGGAATACTTTGTATCAAGATCAGCCTAATGGTACTCAGAACAGGTTAGACTCATAGAAGAAAGGCTGATTTACGATGAACTTATCTGTGATTTAGCTGTAAGTGATATTTTAAACCTTCCTTTTTTTAGTTTGCACATAACAATAAAGACTGTCTACTGTGTGCCAAGCACACCACACCAGGCACTTTACAAATACCACCTCTAATCCTCACATACCAAGTACCACCAACAATCCTACAAGGTAGAAAACTGAGGCTCAAAGTAGTTCAGTGAGTTGACCAAATTCACAGTTTCTGTATCACAGAGTAGAATTTGAGACTAAATTTTCTGACTCATATCACAACATATATTGCCTTCCCCGTAATCTTCTTTTCTCAAACATTTACTTAGTACTTTCTAAACTTAAATTTTTAGTTCAGAAATTCCATCAGTTGAGTGATTAGAAATGTCAGTCCCTCATTTCAGCCAATTTGATTTTGAGCTGTACATCTGAGCCATTTGTTTTCAAGCTATTCATTTTCAAACTTGTTTTTTACTTAACTTGTTTTTTATCTATTGGTATTCAAACCAGCCATGTCTGGCAGCCAAGGCAGTGACTCTTCTAAATGGCCTCTTTGAAGCTGAATCTAAACTAATACAGTACAAATGTGATGTTCCTAAGACAAGGTTTGGCAATAATATCACATTTAAGTCACAGCAAATACCTTATTATCCAGATATTTATAAAACTACATATTTCACAGCTTGGTTTAATTTTTTGCAGCTTGTGCTAAATATTTTGCAAGGGAAAATTTTACAAAATAAAATGAGGAGAGATTATCTATAAACTAGTTCCATGTTTATTGAAAATGGTTCATATTAAGGAGTTTAACAAATATAGAAAAGAATCAAAAGGCTGACCATTTTAAGGCTTGATCATCCTGACACAATTTGAACATCAGATTTTGCTAGGATTTGCCCAGATCATCAATATTCATTTTATTTTTTTATGCTTCTGTACATTTTTACAACTCCCATATTTTTTTTCTACTCCCTATCTGGATCACTTTCGTCTTGCCTCTCCTATTTGTTCTCCCTGACTCCATTTATTTCTTCTTTCCTTCTCACATGCTCCAAGCCTTCTCATTGTCTTCTTACTGGTTTCAAGTGGCTTAACATGAAATAACTGAATTAACAAAGTGATCAAAATGGTAAATTGGTAGAAAATGGAAATGGAAAATGGAAATTTCTGGACATCCAGAAATTTCTAAAGGTAAAGGAGGCATTAGTTTAAAAGCTGTAAGACCATGAGTCAGGCTAAGGAACTGGCATGACCTAATTGTACATCAGAGAACGGTAAAAATAATGCCAATGATCACTATAATGCTAAACTGACGATCTAGTTTTACAATTTTTCGGCCAGTTTACTTCACTATGTTTTTATATGGTATATTTCTTTTGAATTGGAGCAATCAAATCTTCCTAAAGAAAAACAAAACCTTTTAACCAGGATGTTTAAAACTTACAAAGTTTGGGCTTCCCTGGTGGCGCAGGGGTTGAGAGTCCGCCTGCCGATGCAGGGGACACGGGTTCGTGCCCCGGTCCGGGAGGATCCCACATGCCGCGGAGCGGCTGGGCCTGTGAGCCATGGCTGCTGAGCCTGCACGTCTGGAGCCTGTGCTCCAGAACGGGAGAGGCCATGACAGTGAGAGGCCCGCGTACCGCAAAAAAAAAAAAAAAATTACAAAGTTTTTTGTTGTTGCTGTTGTTCACTATTTCTAAAAACAACTCAGTGATTTAAATGTAATTTTAAAATTTAGAATTTAGCAAGAAGATTTTTAATAATTTTGTACTCCAATAAATCTTGAAAACTCCTTAAGATTTTAAATGTTTATTTATCCTTGGAATAAGTGGGAGGTGAGAACTATTCTTCTGATAGTCATATTTTACCCTTCACTCTAAGTATAAAATTATGAAGCCCTCTACAGGCTGGATTTAGACTTTCAAAAGCCGTAAACGTCCAAAGCCCTAAATACAGAAAAGATTATGACGTCTTATATTGTTCAAATGAAAAACAATAATGCACTGTAAAGTAAGTTTGAGGATATCCAACTAAGTTCTTTTTTTAAAAAATTTATTTATTTAATTAATTTATTTATTTGGCTGCGCTGGGTCTTAGTTGCAGCACGCGGGATCTTTTAGTTGTGGCACGCGGGATCTTTTAGTTGCGGCATGCGGGTTCTTTAGTTGCAGCATGTGGGATCTAGTTCTCTGACCAGGAATCAAACCTGGGCCCCCTGCATTGGGAGCACAGTCTTAGCCACTGGACCACCAGGAAAGTCCCTCCAACTAAGTTCTGATTCACTTCATGATGACTATGTCAATGCTTTTTAAAAATACCACACCATTAAGTTCCTTTTTCTCCACACTCTCTCCAGAATTTATTATTTATAGACTTTTTGATAATAGCCATTCTGACTGGTGTGAGGTGATACCTCATTGTGGTTTTGATTTGCACTTCTCTAATAATTAGCGATGTTCAGCATCTTTTCATTTGCCTGTTGGCCATCTGGATGTCTTCCTTGGAGAAATGTCTATTTAGGTCTTCTGCCCATTTTTTGACTGGGCTGTTCATTTTCTGAGGAATAAGGAATTCAAGTGGCTGGCTCAAGAAATGTAACAAGCCGCTGGCATGGAAGGTTTAATAACATTCCCCCATACTTATGGAGGACCTCAGATCTTTCAGAATGTTTTCAGAGAATTCTTTACTCTGACCCTCAGAACAACTAAGAAAGAAAGGGAGCTGAGCAATCATAGTTCTACTTTAACAAATGGATAAATGAATTATGGCAGGCTCAGATGACCTGCCCATAGTCAAAGGACATGTATGTAATGGAGGCCAGCCACGATCCCAGGCAGTAAGTGTTCTGTCCATTTGACCTCCCAGCCTTACGCCAAGCACTAAACTAGAGTAGACCAGAAATGGCCACAAGCAGAACTCAGCTCGTTGCTTCTGGTTTCTGACAACTTCCTTCTTTTTCCTCTTCTCTATCCTGTCACTCTTAGTTTCATAGGAACTGGCAGATCAAGATTTATTTCAAACAAGTGAAACATACAGAAAGAAAGGAGAAGACCTTCCTTAAATATACAAACCCTGATTCTCAGTCTCTAGTTTTTCCTTTTTGAATGACTGAGATTCAACATGTACTGGATTGTAGTTGTAGGATGAGGGAAAAGGTTGAAGTTCAAAAAAGCTTTAAAATAAGCTCTGTTGAAATGATCATGAAAAACATACCATTTTTAATTTTGGCAAATATAAAATTTCCAAACTTATGTTCAAAGACCACCAAAGGTACAGAAGCAAAGATACCAGATATAAATAAAATTAACCAGAACATTTATTTCAACTGTTTAAAATCATAAAAGCAAAATATAAATTATAATTACTTAAACATGGTAATAAAAAGAGAAATATTGGTTAATGGAAGCACTAGTCTTATCTATAATAGCTAGAATTTTTTTAAACTCTTTTCTTTAAAAATTAAAATTCATACTTGAAGTTCCTTTGGTTTATTATTATTTTCTAGTGTATATTGAAACCTTGATGTTAACACGTCTTTCATTTCAGAAATATGAAGCTAAAAGCACCATCTGAACATGCTAGTCAAGAAATAATCAAGTGTCACGAAAAGGAAATAATACAAAGTCTTTAGGATTTTACTCATATTCATAATCCTACTTCATCTTTCCTACAACCCTAAAAGAAAGAATTTGACCTGTCACTTATAAAATCAAATTTAAGAGACAACAAAATTTTTAAGTGATGTAAGAAATCATAAATTTTAAGATTTGGAAACTTTACTAAAATTTTCCTTCTGTAAAATGAGAAATAATCATAGCACTTTCCTCACAGTATCTTTCTGTGAACTACATGTCAAGTACTCAAAGATTACATGGCAAGTGCTCAGGTCTGTGAAGGGTACAAAGCAAGTGAACAATAAATGCTAGCTAACGTTACTCACCAGCACTGCAATGCCAGTGTAAAATACTAAAATATTTCTATAGCAGTTGACAAATAGCTGTTGCTCCAGCTTCCAAGATCTCCCGCATCATGACTCTGGTAGCCTCTTCCCCAACCAGAGCTCCCACCACCACCACATACTGTGTCCTGATCCAGCCATGAAAAAGTTAGTTGGAGGCTTTCAGAGCCTGTCCTATTTGTTAGTACCTCTACGGTTGGTTTGCTAAATATTTTAGATACTATTCCTGGTTATTTTTAATACTTATTGATCTTGGGTCAGTCTGCCAGAAGTCAAAAAGAGTTAAATAAACATGCGTAAGGCAAAACCATGGATAAGGTAGGTCAGGTTGGACATTATAAATCTAGGTCCAAAAAAATCAATGAAATCCTGAAATCCTACAAACCTTGTGATAACCACATAGTTAAGATTTTGATAAACCACCTTCCAATGGTCTTATTTCCATTAGCAGAAATAAAAACTGTTAATGTATTGGTTTATAACCTTGCAGATGTTTCTTTAATGAATATTTACATATGTATTTACTTTTTAAAAACCAAAATATGATATAGCATATTAAACATTCTCTTTTGTAACTTCCTTTCTTTTACATATGATGTAAACATCCTTCTCTGTCAATAAATACAATTCTACAAATGTACAAAAAAAATCTAGTACTGGAAGTATAGAATTCTGACATGGATTTTTTTTTTTACCACTCTTCTATTGCTACATACTTAAATTACCTTTTGGTGTGAGAAAAAAAAAACAATGAAAATCTAACATTAAAAAAAAAATCAATATAAAAAAAAGTTTTAGTGGAAAACATGAATAAATGTTTTTATCTTAGAATGGGGAAGGCATTTCTCAACGCAATTCAAAAGATTTTGAAGCCACAGAGGAAAAGTCTAACCCATTTGGCTATGTAATATTTCTATACGGGGGAGAACTTTTGGATGATTTTTCCAAAAAAATCACAAATAAGGTTAAAAGACAAATCTAGAACTGGGAAATAAAATAATAGCAATATTTGACAGAAAAAAAAAATAATGTCCTAATTCCCAAACTCATAAAAATGAATATTTAAAGAATAGAAACAATTCAAGGCTGAAAGTAAGCAATACAAATGGTCAATAAACATTTGAAAAGCTGACCAAGCTTACTCATAATTAATTGCCAAATACTAAAAATTTAATAAGGCCCAGTGTTGATATGGTATGTAGGGGAAAGGGCTACTGAAAGCATTAAGGAGATCAGTTGTTTGCAAAGGTCTATCAAAAATTAAATACACATATCCTCTGATAATTTCCCTTCTGAAAATTATTCTACAGATATATTCACACAAGTACAATGTGTTATTTGCAAAACAAAAATTTTAAATATCCCAAACGTCAATCAATAGGGGACTGAGTAAATAAATAATGTGCCATTTTTACCTTAGAATATAACACAGTTCTTCACAAAATTAAGATCTATGTACTGATACAGAAGAGAGTCCTAAGATAACTATAAAAGTTCTAATCCTATAGAATAGTATTGGAAAAAAGCACACATAAGAAACTGCTAATAGTGATTGCTTCTAGGGAGCAGAACTATTTTCATTGTATAGGAATATGTATTACTATAGTCATTATAATTTTTTAAATTTTTTGAAAGGAAAAAAATAAACATTTCCAGAAGGAGAACTGTCAAAGGGAACGTATGATTTTCACATAGCTGTAAGTTTAGACTGCTCCTATATCTCCTACTGTAAAACACTCTGAGTTGGGATATTAATGATTTCTTGCATAATTGAGCATAGGACGATAACAAATGTGTGCTACTTAATCAATGTCACACATATTACCTAAATCAAATTAAGTATTTTAATAGAAAATTAATTTGCAGAAATAAAATATACCCACTCCTGTATAACACAGGGAACTATACTCAATATGCTGTGATAAACCATAATGGAAAAGAATACTAAAAAAAGAATGTCTCTATGTGTATAACTGAGGCACTGTGCTGTACAACAGAGATGGCACAACATTTTGAATCAACTCTACTTCAGTTAAAAACAAAAAATTACCCACTCCTCTTACCTGCCATGGACCCAGCCATTAATCTGTGTACATGACCAGAAACTCCCAGTTTTGTAGTAATTAACTAGAAACCAAAAACATCAAATTATGCACTTTTACAGAAGCAATCTTGCCAAATGTACTATATTACACATTGATGACCACAAATACTCAAAGTGTGAATGGGAGTAGTAGGAATAAAATGCTACTATAGACAGTGAAGTCTTGATACTGCTTACTTTTCATTTTAAGATACCCTATGATAATTTTTAAAAAATTATTCTTAGGATACCCTATGAAATTTAATTCATTAAACTCCTTTCTGTGTTAAGATGTTTGAGAGAATAAACTTTCAGCCAGCCAGAAAAGAGAGACTTAGTATGATGAGAAAAGCTGTTAACTTACAGCATTACTCAAAAACAGACTTTCACAATATGGTCTCACTAGTTTATTTAATAAGAAAATCCAAAGTTGCAGTGTTCCTCTCCTACAACTGAGAAACAAAAAGCATATCAAAAAGCTATTAATATTTTATGGATTTATTATTAGCTACTTGAAGGATACTTTGGCTCTTCTTCGTAAGTATGAACATAAACAATTTACTCAAAAATGACTAACAATCCTGGAACAGATAATTCCAAAACCAAGTAAAATTAAAAACTTAAACTATCACAAGCCTTAGTCTTTCAAAAAGGCATTACTTATCCATTCATCCAAAGTAACTTTAAAGGTCAAAGCAAATGCCTTGTCAATTAAGTACGATATTCAAAGACACAAAAGAGGAAAACAAGATAAAGTTTCAAGTACCGTTTTATAATGCTCAAATGCCATAAACTGGATTGCACCATAAGGAAAAATTCGAATCATCATTGCACCATTCCCTTTATACAATCCAAGGTATCCCTCCTTTTGGGGAACAGCACGCAATGCAGAAAATACTCCTATTTTTAGAAAGATTTTTAAAAGAAAAATACTATTAAAACAGAGAAAACTACCTAAATTCAAATTTTCATGACAATCACAGATAAAGATTACTATGCCATCATTCATGATATAATTTTGTTTGAGGAATTACATGAATAGTAATTTCTGTATAACAGTTAAAGCTACTTAAAATACATCATATGTCCAAATTATGTAAATACTCCTCATGTAAAAATATAAAACATACTATAGCAAGAACAGCTACAAATTATAGTAAATTATATTTATAATTACTGTAAATTAATTAATCTCTAGAAACCTAAAAGAATATTAATAGAAATATAGATAATGCACTGCGGATGACTATCTGGAAGGACGAAGGAAGGTTTCCCAGACTGACCCAGATACCTGTGTGGTTTGTTTACGAAAGAAGCTGCTAAATAAAAGAAACAAATAAAAAACCTACCAATTAAAAAACTATTTAAATTGGGGGGCAAATTTTCATTAGTAGTACACTTTAATTAGGAATAGAGATAAACAAAGGCCTGAGTTCTAATCTGATATACTGATATGTTTATTATTCTAATAATGTCAATCACTAATCCTATTTGCAGTACAGACTTCTACATTCCATTATTAAACTATTTAAATTCAGGTTCCTTTCCAAATTTTTCAAACAAAAATTAGATCAAATATGAAGGTTAATCACTGGGCTCATTTCAAATTTTAGAATTCAAGTAACCTTTTGATCCCTTCACAGAAATCAAAACTGTAGGTACTTACTAACAACATCCAAGAAAAGATACACTCTAAAAGCATTTTTAATAAGCAGATATCTAAGTGGACTAATAATGTGTTAAAAAGAATTCTATTTGGGTTGTTCCCTGCTGGCCTAGTAGTTAGGATTCCAGACTTTCACTGCCATGGTCCGGGGTCAATCCCTGGTCGGGGAACTGAGATGTTGCAAGCCACGTGGCGCAGCCAGCGGGGAAAAGAAAACTAGAATTCTACTATATATATATATATATATATATACACACACACACATACAGCTATATGTATAATATCAAGTTCTTCCAAAATACATGAATAATACAGCTAAATATATTAACCCCTCCCTAAAAAAAAGTCTATCAAAGACATCCTCTTGCTGGAAGAGAAGAGTAATGATAAGCTCAGTTTAATTTTATTTAAATGTGTTTGTAACAATTTAAGGGTAATCAAACTTAGAACAGTGGCCACCTAGCAGGAACAGGAAGGCTAATGATGAGAGAGAGTACAGAGGAGGTTTCAACTGTACTGATGATGTTTATTTCTGAAGTTCTGTGCAGCTCCCCATATGTTTATTATATTACTCTCTAAAACTCTTTGATTGTTACAAATATTTAAAGAGAAATCATTAGTAGAAGTGAAATAAAGTTATTTCAAAAAAAGGAAATCCAGGGACTTCCGTGGTGGTCCAGTGGTTAAGCCTGCGCTTCCAGTGCAGGGGAGCACAGGTTCGATCCCTGGGCGGGGGAGAACTAGGATCCCACATGCCGTGGGGCCAATAAATAAATAAAATTTTTTTTAAAAAAAAGGAAATCCAAGGAACAAGGAGCAGGGGAGGATGGCTGGGGAGGATACAAGAAAAGCACAATGAACAGAAAATATAAATCTATGATTGAAAAAAAAAATCTAAAAGATATAAATCCGGGACTTCCTTGGTGGTCCAGTGGTAAAGAATCTGCCTTCCGGTCTTCCCTGGTGGCTCAGTGGTTGGGAGTCCGCCTGCCGATGCAGGGGACGCGGGTTCGTGCCCTGGTCCGGGAAGATCCCACATGCCGCAGAGCAGCTAGGCCCGTGAGCCATGGCCGCTGGGCCTGCGCGTCCAGAGCCTGTGCTCTGCAGCGGGAGAGGCCACAACAGTGAGAGGCCCGCGT
>NW_006784004.1:135544-141479 GCF_000442215.2 Lipotes vexillifer | reverse complement strand
GGAGCCTGTGCTCCGCAGCGGGAGAGGCCGCAGCAGTGAGAGGCCCGCGTACAGCAAAAAAAAAAAAAAAAAAAAAAAAAAAATTTTTTCCTTTTCCCCCCCCCCCCCCAACCCGTCCCCGTTTTTGGGGTTTTCCCGGGAAAAAAAAAAAAAAAAAAAAGAATCTGCCTTCCAGTGAGGGGACACGGGCTCGATCCCTGGTTGGGGAACTAAGATCCCACACGCTGCGGGGCAACTATGCCCGTGTGCTACAACAAAAGAACCCACAACAAAGATCCCACGTGTCACAACTAAGACCTGACACAGCGAAAGGTAAATAAATAAAATTTAAAAATATTTTTTAAAAAAAGATATAAATCCTTCTATTAAAAGCCAAAGACTCTCAAATTCTGTTAAAAGGCAATGTCTAACCAAATGCTTTTCACAAAAATCTCACCTAAAACCATAACACAGAAAGACAAACAGAGGAAGACTGGATGTTGAATGTTTTCAAATGGCATTTAAATATCCACTGAGATAATTACGTTATTTTTCTCCTTCAACATATAGTCTGTACTATTTTTACTTTGGGAAATTGAGATTTTCTTTATGGCATAACACTGAACCAATTTTTGCATGTGTTACAAGCATATTTGGAAAGAATATGTATTCTCTGCAGGGTGCAAAGTCCTCTTGTCTATGTTATATCAAGCTTGTGTGTTATTTAGATCCTTTTCTGTATCTTTATTTTGTCAAGATAGGATTACAAGGAACTGACAGTTGGTAAAATATAAGTATATGCTTGCGTATATATACATAAGCTCTGAAGGAAAAGGGAAGAAAACTGTAAATGCTTGATTCTAACGAGGGGACAAGGAGGAAGACATTTGCTTTTGCACTTTTTGAATTATGAACTTGTGAAAATATTATACATTCAAAAAATAAAAATAAATAAAATGTAAAAATAACAAAATTTAAAGGATTTTTAAAGAATCCTATTATGATTCAGCTACCTATTTTTATATCACATTGACTGTAAAAAGTTAAATGGAGGTCAAAGATTTTTTAAATATTACAGGAAAAAATTCTTTACACTTGGTGCAAATTGGGGAAGAAGAAATTCTAATTATACCCCTTCCTTTTCATTTGGCCACAATAATTTTGATTCAAAATAAAAAGTAGTTTTTGATGTCTTGGAAATAACGCCATACACTTTTTAAAAGAAGCTAAAGTACAAGTTTTATTCAATAGCATATCTTTATCATCTTTAATTTGACTGTGAAAAATCATGTTTTTAAATTTAAGCGAAACTGAAATACTATCTTATGCATGTAAAAAGGGAGGCACCTAGAATAAAATGCCCAACAATATTTTTTAAATAAATTAATAAGCCACTAATACTTTTCTTTTGGCTTGTATATTTTAAAGATACATGAAACTCCATACACTACACCAATAGTTCATTGTTGCACTACAGGAATTCTGTTTCAAATTCTGCATGCCTTGTAGGGTACACTGTAACCCGTGGCATGCAGCCCTGTAGAGCGTGAAATCTAACGTGAATATGTAAACTAACGATTACAAATCAGGAAACAAAACAACATACATCAGCATGGGGAGAAGTTTAAAAGAACAGAACAATACGGCTCAGACATTCATATGCTGGGTCACTGTCAAACACCACGAGATATTGGGTAATATAATTCATCTCCTTTTCACCGTCAATTTAGACTACAAATGAAAATCATTTCCTTCCTTTCCAGTTTTATATAATCTCTCGATAAGTTCAAAGGTCTGATTCTTTCTATACATGAGCAGTACACTGAGAAGATATAGAATTCATTTCTGGATACAAAGATATTAGCAAAATTTTTCTTTCAATTTAAAGAACAGACTTTGTATTAAAAATATTGACAGGAAAATGAGACACGATAAATATAAAATCACATTTTAAAAACCCAGTTGTTAAAATAATTGATTCTTATTCACTCTGTTAAATATCTTTCTTAAAAATGATGCATAGATCATGCAGAGCACACATCATTCCCATTACTGAAGCATGAAACTGTAAAGCAATGGAGTAGTATGAGTTAGTTGCCTTGTCCTAACTTCTTTCTTGGTCTCTATTCACATTAAATTTTTTCTTTTAAATCTTCTTCCCTCTAATTGAAAATTTAATATATGTTTAACATGTATTATAAATTAGCTTAGAGGAAAAAAATTACCTATAATCTCACCACTGAAAATTAACCACTTAATGTTCATATTTCTCCTTCTAGCCTTTTGTCTAAACACATTTACTTAGATAAAATGCAATATGATTAAACCATTTGCAACATTTTTTCATTTAACTAATATATTATGAACATTCTTCCTAGTCAATTAATATTCTTTTACAATTTTTTATGATTGCAAAATAGTCTATAATATGGACTTATTTATTTAAGTAATACTTTTATTTAACTTAGCCAATTCCCTATTATTAAACATTTTGGTTGGCTCTTTTTTTTTTAACCAACATAAATAATGCTTTGATTCTTGTATATACATATTTGAGCACATTTCTGATTACTTGCTTGAAACAACCTCCTAGAACTAGAATTGCAAGGCCAAAGAATATGTATCTTTTCAAGACTTTTGATGCATATTACCAAAATGCCCTCCTAAAAGGCTATAAAAAATCCTTACTTAAAAAAAAAAAAAAATCCTTACTCCCACCAATGATATATTAGAGTGTCCATGTTAATTATAATAGCTGATATTTATGTTTACAAGGAACAACTAAGGGCTCGATATTTTTTTAACAATGCAAGTTTATCCATATATACTAATTGCATTGGATTCTGCTTGCCCTAAGATATCTACAACACATACTTAATTGTTTAAAGGAATAAACCTTATCTCTATCACTAGTTGGATTTTTTTTTTTAAATCAAGCTGAGCTATTATGCGTGTCTATTAAGGATGTGATTTGTTAATCTCAATAAACAAATATGTAGTACTTACTTCAATGATTCAAAGATTTTAGAGTACATTAGTACCCTAAAATGATAAACATATATAACCACTATTGCAAATGAAACGATTAAAATAGCTAAGAGATACATCCCTTGTAAAATCTGCCCCCAAACTTGAACTCCCTTTTGTGTCCTCTTTCCACTATAATTCACAACTAGAAACGAAGACAGCAGATGGATAACATTTTCATTTTTCTCTTTAGCATCAATTAACTCACCCAAGTGTTTGTAATGGTGATTGTGAGCTTGTAATAAAACCTTCACTCGATCCAAAGGAGCAACTGTTGTTTTGGCACAGCATCCAGCAATACCTAAAAAATTTGAAAAGATCAGGAAGAAATTCCATATCATTTCTTTCCAGATGGAAATCATTATTTAGAGGCTAGCATACCCTCTAATCTCTAATTTGATCTCCATGGGTAGAACTGCCCAGTAGCAGGGATATGTAGATGATGGGCCCCCATTCTCTACAATTTAATTATTGAGCATGTCAGACTTAATAAGTTTGAAGAGTGTAAATCTGCCCCCTAATTCCTGATGAACATTGGAATCTTGCTAAATGTGGTTATGGAGACAGACACTTGGAGGGATTTACCCACCTATAAGCCTCTGTTTGAAATAACACCTTCTTCTTCTGGATGACTTCTCATTGAAATAATCAGATTTCACCCGTAAAATTCAGTCATTCATTTATCCACTCAGCAATTATGTATTTGGTCCCTACCACACGCCACTGTGCAGACATGTGGATGACGGTAAAGTGCATACATGGGCTTTAGCATAAAACAGAATCCAGGTGAGTCCTAATAGCTTGGCATGCTTCTAAGGTGACAGTATATAAAGATTTTTTGCTACAGACTGTTTGTGTCCCCCCAATATTCATACGTTGAAAACTAATTCCTAGTGATGGTATTTAGAGGTAGAGGTGGTATTAGAGGAGGTGATTAGGACCCTCATGAACGGAATTAATGCCCTTATAAAAGAGGCCCCAGAGGGACTTCCCTGGAGGTCCAGTGGTTAAGGCTTTGTGCTTCCACTGCAGGGGGGCACGGGTTCAATCCCTGGTCGGGGAACTAGGATTCCGCAGGCTGTACCGTCAAGAAAAAAAAGAGGCCCCAGAGAGATCCCTGGCCCCTTCCACCATGTAGAAACACCAGCTATGAGGAAGCAGGTCCTCCCCAGATATTTGCTGGAACCATGACCTTGGACTTCCCAGTTTCCAGAACTATGAGGAAGAAGTTTGTTGTTTATAAGTCACCCAGATTACAGTATTTTTGTTATAGTAGCCTGAACCATCTAAGACACTTCTGTAAAGTACCTTACATGTAGTAAGCACTCAACCAAATGAGTTGTTACTATTATAAAAAGGTGGACAAAAAAGTCCTTGGTGTCTTTTTTACGGTTATGTTAAGCTGTTCATCACTGCATATTTGTTAAGGAAGGTACAAAAGGACTGGGATATTGTGAGTCTCTTTACTACTGCATCCCCAGAGACCATTTCAGGGCCTGGCACCTAACAGGTACTCAATACCTGTTTACTGAATGAATGAAGAGTCTTACTTTACAGATTTTTAAAAATATAAGACAAAATCACTCAAAATCCACACACATTTTCTTAATAGCTCAGCATGTAACTGATGCTAAAATGCATATTCTGAAATACCCAAAAATAAAATGTCTGTTTGTACTCAAATATTAAATCCACATATAAGTTTCTATATCAAGCTTCTCTTATCTGAACTAATGGAAATAACAGTCATGGCCACTCAAAATTGAGAATAAGCTAAAAATAATTTTCATTCGGGTATATCTGGTTTCAGAATAATTTTTTATATTATTATCTTCCCATTCATTATGAAATAACCATATAAAAATTATTTAGAAACTGTTGAATAAGTAGTTTCTTTTAATAATATCTTTACTTGCTTATCATCACTTTATAGCTCAATTAATCATCACAAATGTCCACTGAGTAAGGTCAAGTAGCCTTTATCTTCATTTTGAACAGCTGAACTTAAGATATTTGCCAAAGAGGACTTCCCTGGTGACACAGTGGTTAAGAATCCGCCTGCCAATGCACGAGACACGGGTTCAAGCCCTGGTCCAGGAATATCCTGCATGCTGCGGAGCAGCTAAGACCGTGTGCCACAACTACTGAGCCTGCGCTCTGGAGCCCACAAGCCACAACTACTGAACCTGCATGCCACAACTACTGAAGCCCGTACGCCTAGAGCCAGTGCTCCTCAACAAGAGAAGCCACGGCAATGAGAAGACTGTGCACCACAACGAAGAGTAGCCCCCGCTCACGGCAACTAGAGAAAGCCTGCGTGCAGCAATGAAGACCCAATGCAGCCAAAAATAAATTTATTTATTTATTAAAAAAAAAAAAAAGATTTGCCAAAGACCACTGCTAATCACCAATAAAAAACACGTATGGGTCTTCCCTGGTGGCACAGTGGTTGAAAGTCCGCCTGCCGATGCAAGGGGCACAGGTTTGTGCCCCGGTCCGGGAAGATCCCACATGACTCGGAGCGGCTGGGCCCGTGAGCCATGGCCGCTGAGTCTGCGCGTCTGGAGCCTGTTCTCTGCAACGGTAGAGGCCATGGCAGTGAGAGGCCCGTATACCAGGAAAAAAAAAAAATAAGAATCAGGTTAAAAACACGTACGGTTTCCTTTGTACCCGGTACTAGGCTAAGAGATTCAACTGCAGGCACTATGCCAAGGCTTTTACAGGTACTTTCTCATTTAATCATTACAATTATATTCTGAGGTAGGTACTCTCTTTTCCCATTTAAAGGATGGGGAAACTGAGGCAAAGGGAGGTTAAGTAACTTGCCCAATGGTATTTTCTCATATCACTTGGACCAGGAGCGCCTATAATGGTTATAAAAATCTGTGAGCAACTTTTTTTTTTTTTTTTTTTCGTGTGCGGGGCCCCT
>NW_006784004.1:131294-135459 GCF_000442215.2 Lipotes vexillifer | reverse complement strand
TTTTTTGCGGTACGCGGGCCTCTCACTGCTGTGGCCTCTCCCGCTGCGGCGCACAGGTTCCGGACGCGCAGGCTCAGCAGCCATGGCTCATGGGCCCAGCCGCTCCGCGGCATGTGGGATCTTCTCGGACCGGGTCACGAACCCGTGTCCCCTGCATCGGCAGGCAGACTCTCAACCACTGCGCCACCAGGGAAGCCCTGTGAGCAACTTTTTAATACCCATTTTATTCAAATAACAAAAAACTAGAAAACAAAGCAAATTTTCACAATAGGTGAAACTGGTAAATCCATACGATGTAATACTACTACTAAGTAACAAAAAGGAGCACACTACTGATACATACAACATGGATGAAACTTAAATGCATTTTGCTAAGTGAAGGAAGCCAGACTCAGAAGACTACATATTGTATGATTACATTTATATAACATTCTGGGAAAGGCAAGACTATAGAGACAGAAAACAGATCAGTGACTGCCAGGGGTTGGAGATGAAAGGAAAGGCATGAGTTCAAAGGAAAGTGGAAATAACTGGGGGTTATGGAACTATTCTATATCTTGACTGTGGTGGTCATTACAAAACATGTTTGTTAAAACTCATTAAACTGTACACACGAAAAAGGGTGAACTTTACTGTATATAAATTATACTTTAATTAACCTGATATTTCAAAAAACTATAAAAACAAACAAAAATATTGTGCAAGGTTCTAAAAAGTACACAACTTAATCAAGATTCCATTGCAGAGTTTCCTATACTTGCTGTCTCCAATTTCTTTCTTCCTCTTAATAGATTTTGTGTAGTAAGGTATAAGATACATAGAGAAAAGTGCACAAATCACAAGTATGCCCAAATCAAAAAATGGAACATTACCAGCCTCCCAGAAGTCCCTCTCCTCAAATCACTATTTGCTCCTTCTCAGAGACAACCAATCAGCCTTCTGAGTTCTAACAACATATATTTAGTTTTGGCTGTTTTTAAACTTTATACAAATAAAATCACACCGTTTACACTATATCTGGCTTCTTCTGTTCATCATTATGTTTGTGAGATTCATACACATTGTTGGTGTGGAGAGAATGTGCTCATTTTCAGTGCTGCACAGTATTTCACTGTGGGATTATACCATATTTTGTTGTACATTCTTTTTTTTAAAAAAAATTATTAATTAATTTATTTTTGGCTGCATTGGGTCTTAGTTGCAGCACGCAGGCTTCTCTCTAGTTGTGGCCAGAGCATGTGGGCTCTGTAGTAGCATCACGCAGGCTCTCTAGTTGTGGCACACAGGCTCAGTAGTTGTGGAGCACGGGCTTAGTTACCCCACAGGTGGGATCCTAGTTCCCCGACCAGGGATTGAACCTGTGTCCCCTGCACTGGAAGGCAGATTCTTAACCACTGGACCACCAGGGAAGTCCCTTGTTATACATTCTAACATTGATGGACATTTGGGTTGATTCTGCTTTGGGGATATTATGAATATCACAGGTAAGAGCAGAAATAGATATGTTGGGTATATACCTAGGAGTGGAACTGCTGGATTATACAACTGCTAGATCAACTGCAGGTATACAAATTTTCAGCTTCATAGATAACTACCCAGCCAGTTCTCCAAAGAGGTTGTACCAATTTGCATTACCTGGTTGCTAACCTTGCCTACACATTACCAAGACTCTACTCCAATGTCTAGTCAACATCACAAAATGTAATACGTCCAAAACTGAATTCCTGATCTCACCCAACAACCATCATGAACGTTGTTCCAACTACAGGCTTCCCATTTCAGTCAATGACAACTTCATCCTTTCAGCTGCTCAAACCAAAATAAGTCCCCCTTGACTTCTCTTCTTTACCCACCTTTAATCTGTCAGAAAATCATTTATTCTATCTATATCCAGATTATCACAATTTTTCACCACCTCCCCTGCTACTAAGCTGATCCAAGCCACCATCATCTATCATCTGAATTACTGCAATAACCACCAAACTGGTCTCCCTGCTTCCATATTTACATCCCTGCAGTTATTCTCCACAGAGCGGCCCAAGTAATCCTTTGGAAACATGTCATATCATATCACTTCTCTACTAAAGACCTGCAATGGCTCCCTACTTCACTCCAAGTAAAAGTTAGAATCTTTACAGTGGTTTACAAGACCCTTCATTTCCTGTCCCCTTTAACTTTCTAACCTCCTTCCCCCATCAGCACCACCTGGCTCCAGCCACGTAGGTCTCACTGCTGTTCTTTGAACCGATAAGGTCCTCCCTGACTTTGAAGACTTTGCTTTAGCTTTTCTCCCCACCTGGAAGGCTCCTTCTTAGACATCAACTTGCTAAACTCCCTCACGTTTTCAAGTTTGCTCAAGTGTCATCCTCCCAATGAGACTTATCACGAATTATCCTATTTAATACTGTACCCACGTAGCCTCTACATTTCCTTGCCCCATTCTCCTTTTTACTTCTTCCCATTCCATTCGTCATGTTTTAATATACTATATAACTTATTTTTTCATTTTGCTTATCGCCTTTCTCACAAGTCCCCAACCAATGTAAACTCTAGGATCTTTGTTTTATTCCCTGATGTACACTGAGCATGTAGCAGACACTGAAATATTCCTTGTATAAATAAATGAATGACCTTTTTATCAGCAGAACAAAATAATCCTTAATACTATTGCAGCACACAGATATCTTTCTACAAGTCCTCATAATGTGGAATTTTAAAAATTCCCAGCCTTTACAAACAATTAAGTGATGACAACCCAGACAGTCAACTAAGAGAGGGTAGAGACTGAAACACCTCTTTATGGGAAAGCAGAAGAAATTTCTGAGAGACAATATGAAACTTCTGGCCCGACAGTCACACCAATAGTAGGGTTGGGGCTTCCCTGGTGGCGCAGTGGTTGAGAGTCCGCCTGCCCATGCAGGGGACACGGGCTCGTGCCCCGGTCCGGGAAGATCCCACATGCCGCGGAGCGGCTGGGCCGGTGAGCCATGGCCGCTGAGCCTACGCGTCCGGAGCCTGTGCTCCGCAACAGGAGAGGCCACAACAGTGAGAGGCCCGCAAAAAAAAAAAAATAGTAGGTTTGTACCAGCTACCTGTCAAGTACCTGTGGTAGTTTTCTAGAATCACCGGAACCAGCTTTGGTTGTAGACAGTTTTGCACAATTTCCCAGTCATCCTTAAAAAGCTTACCTCCCATGTTTATTTTCTTTTAAGCAAACAGCAAAATCCAATTCTATTCTCGGTCATGCACACTCTTTATAAAAGAAAGGAGTGCCCAGCATGTTGCACTGAAACCCTGACGTCCTTTAAGGGACTCCCCTCTTTTTCCTGCCATCCAACCCTGAAGAACTGGTGCCTGGTTCAGCCCTTCCACGGTTCCAGCCGCTCCTCGACAGTTCGAGACCCTTCCTCCCCAGGATCCTGCTGTCATTAGTCAAGGGATTCTTAGAGGTTACAGCGGGTCCGGGCAAACACCTGGCAGGGCATTGAAGGAGCCAGAGTCCAAGAATGTCATCGCGGCCGCATACACCCGACCTGTCCCGGATCCCGCCCCGGCCACTCAGTGCGCGGCCAGGTCCTCCCGCCGAAACCCACCTCCGGCCAGGAAGGAGCGCAGCCAGTAGAAATCTCTGCGGGCAGCGGGCCCTCCGGTTCCTGCCGCCTGCGGCATCGCGGGAGGTGGCTCGGCTGCTGCCAGGGCCGCCGCCGCCGCCGCCATCAGGACCAGGGCCGCGTCGGGAGCTTTGGTCGCCAATTTATAACCCAAGCGTCCTAGCCATGGCCAGAGCAAGCAGTGACAGGGAACCGACCGCCGCACGGCGGGACGGAACACCACGGGCGGCGCGGCGCTGGCTGATGGCGTAGGCCTGGGGCGGGGCCTGGGTCAAGGCCCGAAGCGGGAGTCGCCGGGGCTGGACACATTCCCCCTCTCCCCAGCCTCTACCCACATCTCTACTTCTGGCCTTGCTGTGCAGGCGTCTTCTGTTACAGGCGGAAGAAGGGAAGAATGGCCAGCGAGAAGGTCCTTCCAAAACCCACCACCTCAGAAAGCACTCCCCCGCCCATCAAGCCATATTGAGCATTGATCGACATGTAACCGCCCATCGGGCTGCCTTCTGACCTTCCCAAAATGAACCCTTTCCAGAAGCAACCTTTGGTTCCTCACT
>NW_006784004.1:130264-131284 GCF_000442215.2 Lipotes vexillifer | reverse complement strand
TCTTTCCAGGAACTTCTGAAATTGCACTGCCTCCCACCTGATCAGCTCTACCTTCTCAGATCTTCTCGCTGAACCTCACATTCTGCCTCCCTAACCACCCCCCCAACTAAGCTTTTATTCCACCCCCAACCCCTCTGCCAAAGAAATAATTGCTAAAGCAAGTTCTTCTTTCTTTGGGGCGCTACGAATTACACAAATACTTCTGCCTTGCCAGGACTTTCTGAATCTGTGCTTTGTGCTTAGCTCTGAAATTCCACCGCTCTACTCCCCACCAACTCCTAAATTCTCAGGAACCTCCCAGTTTCTTCTCCCTGACCCCGCTGTATTACAAGACTATTTTTTCAAACCACCCCTTACCCAGCACTATTCTCTTACTGTGTGTCCCTCATCACCTCCAACTTCAGCAAAATTCATACCTATTCTTTGTGACCAAAGTTCTGAACTTTTATCTTCTTTTTCAGAAATTACCTATTATAATTTTTGTTAATACTCCAATCTTCCCTATTATTGACACTGGTGCCCACTTTCTCTTTCTATGGATATGCCTCTGCAAGGTGTTTCTAGCCAACATTTATCATTAATGGTGAGTCCAGATTTCAAATTTTTTTTTCCCATGTTCCCAATATTCAATTTCTACCAGAAAATACGGACCCATATAATAATATCATTATTTATAATTTGCATGTCTAATGTGAAGAATTGAAAGCTCCCAAAAGTGGGGATGGTTGCACAACATTGTGAATGTAATTAATACTACTGAATTGTACACTTTAAAATGGTTAAAAGAGTAATTTTTTTTTTTTTTTTTGGCCGTGCGGCTTACGGAGTGACCAGGGATTGAACCCGTGTCCCCTGCAGTGGAAGTGCAGAGTCCTAACCACTGGACCGCCAGGGAATCCCTGAAGTATGTTTTATTTTACTTTTTTTTTTTTTTTTTTTTGGGTTGGGGGGCCTCTCCCTGTTGTGGCCTCCTCCCGTTGCGGAGCACAGGCTCCGGACGCGCAGGCTCAGCGGCCATGG
>NW_006784004.1:94100-130231 GCF_000442215.2 Lipotes vexillifer | reverse complement strand
GCGGGGCACGAACCTCTGTCCCCTGCATCGGCAGGCGGACTCTCAACCACTGCGCCACCAGGGAACCCCAAGTATGTTTTATTACAATAAAAAAGTACAAGAAAAACCTCCCTAAGGTTTTTGTTTGTTTGTTTGTTTATTTTTGGCTGAGTTGGGTCTTCGTTGCTGCCCGCGGGCTTTATCTAGTTGTGGCGAGCAGGGGCTGCTCTTTGCTGTGGTGCACAGACTTCTTGTTGCGGTGGCTTCTCTTCTTGCAGAGCTCAGGCTCTAGGCGCGCGGGCTTCAGTAGTTGTGGCTCGCAGACTCTAGAGCTCAGGCTCATAATTGTGGCACATGGGCTTAGTTGCTCCGCGGCATGTGGGATCTTACCAGACCAGGGCTCGAACCTGTGTCCCCTGCATTGGCAGGCAGATTCTTAACCACTGTGCCACCAGGGAAGTCCCCAGTTTTTTTTTATGTAACAAAAAAAGAGAAAGGTCTATGCTTTCATATTACATAACTAGCAAAGCTGTCCCAGCTCCTAGTGCTAATGTGTATTTTTCCCCCCTCCTGTAAGCTGGTATTTTTCCCCTGTCCTGTAAGCTGTACTAGTATCTCTTCTAATCCATTTCCGTTTCAAATGAGATGCACCTTACAGATTTAATTTATCACGTAATGGCCCTCAACTCCAAAACTCCATCCAGACCTAGGATGGAAAGTTCATGTACATGATGACCGACAAGTCTAGTGACTTAAACATCCAATTATTTCTTCTCTACTCAGCTGGTTACAACTAAGCTACGCAACCTACAGATATTATTACACTCACTCTCAGAGATCTTACCCAACCTCAGAGTTTTAAATACATTTATATGTAGTCATTGGGATGACTGCTAATCTCCAGCCCTTCCCACCCACTCTCCAAATCTATTGATCCATATTTCCCACATCTCCACCTGTATACCTAACTGGCATCTACTTATCATAACCACAACTAAATTCCTCATCTTCTTTCCCAAACATGCTACTCCTGCAACCTTTCCTCGTTTCATCAAATCACAACTCCAACCCCAGTCCATAAACATTGAGTAATTTCCTAATTAATCTCCCTGCTTTCTCTTGCTTCCTACTTTCTGTTCCTAATATGGCAGCCAAAGCAATTCTTTAAAGCCTAAAACAAACAAACAAAAAAACCCAAAAAAACCTAAAACAAATCTTGTCACACCTTATCACCAAACCCTTCAATGGCTTCCCATATCACTTGGGGGAATTCTTAAAATGGTCTACTGGTTTCCTGTTATATCTCTGGCCTCATCTCCTAGAACTTCCTTCAGTCACACTGGCTTATTTATTCCTCATAAATACATGGCATGATTCCCTCCGGGCCTCTGCACATGCTGTTCTTTCCACCTGTACTACTTTTCCCCTAGGTATTCCACGTAACTTCCTCTTTCTATATACTTCTTCAGGTTTTACACAAATGTAAGCTTCTCAAGGAGGCCTTTTCTGGCTGTAATATTTAAAATTACTACCCACTCCACCCTCACCCCTACCACAACTCACTATCTCTTTTCTCTCCTTTAATTTTTTTCCACAGAATTTACCAGTGCTTATAATATATATAAAATGTTTTTATTATTAGTTTCCCCCCACTAGAATGTAAGCTCCATGAAGGTAGGAATTATCTGTTTTGTTCATTTGATATGTCACTTGGCACTGAATAGATGATATACAATGGTGCCTCTACTTAAAGACCAAGTCTTTCTATGTCTGTCTTTCACTGCTAGAATATCTAGCAACTAGTGGCCAGAGGCTAAAGAAACGGAGAAAAATGAATCCCTTTCCTCAATGAATGTACTATTTCATGGAATGAATGTGAACCTAATAGTTAAATAAATAACATACACAAATAAAAAGTAGGGATGCAGAAAACAGACCATGTTTGTCAGAGATCATCAGGGAAGGAGGTAATTGAACAGGCTTTTGACACAGCCAAGCATGGGCCAGGGCAAACACACATACATGTATACACATGCATGCACATGTGCACATACACACACACACACACACACACACACACACACACAAATAAGGAAACTCAGCTTGGTCAAAGAACAAAGAATTGTCCAGTTTGCCTGTCTTAAGATTCTTTTTTTTTTGCGGTACGCGGGCCTCTCACTGTTGTGGCCTCTCCCATTGCGGAATACAGGCTCCGGATGCGCAGGCTCAGCGGCCATGGCTCACCGGCCCAGCTGCTCTGCGGCATGTGAGATCTTCCCGGACCGGGGCACGAACCCGTGTCCCCTGCATAGGCAGGAGAACTCTCAACCACTGCACCACCAGGGAAGCCCGTCTTAAGATTCTTGACCCCCTCTCCTTGACTCCCCAACACTTGTATGGCAGACCACTGACCAATAGCATTAGAGAAATAGGTCAAGGTTATATCATGAACAGTTTCAATCTTGGGCTAAAGAGTTTAGACTTAATTTAGTGGCTAATAAGAAACCGGTGACAGCTATGTTTTAGAAGAATTAATCTGGGAGAGATGAATACAATAATTGGGAAGACAGTCACTGACAGATCTGACAATAAAGAAGCCAGTTAGGAAGCTTTTGCAATAATCTAGGCAAGAGAGTTGGTGAGAGCATGAAAACATAATCAGAAAGAAAATGGATGGAGGAGATAGCACCTTCTGGGCTTGCTAAGGAATTAAATATGGAAGGCAAGGAATAGAATAAGTCAAAACTGTTGCAAAGTTTTTTGCTAGGGTGGTTAAAAGACTTGATGGACCATTAACAGAAGAGGGAAAACAGAAAGAGGGATTGGTTTGGGACTTCCCTGGTGGTACAGTGGTTGAGAATCTGCCTGCAAATGCAGGGGACACGGGTTCGAGCCCTGGTCCAGGAAGATCCCACATGCCACGGAGCAACTAAGCCCGTGTGCCACAACTACTGAAGCCTGTGCGCCTAGAGCCTGAGCTCTGCAGCAAGAGAAGCCCACGCACCACAACGAAGAGTAGCCCCTGCTCACCACAACTAGAGAAAGCCTGTGTGCAGTAACGAAGACCCAACACAGCCATAAATAGATAGATAGATAGATAGATAGATAGATAGATAGATAGATAGATAGATTTAGAAAGAGGGACTGGTTTCAGGCATAGAAAGGGGATGGAAATGTTGGCACAAACTGTAAAGATGAAAATATACAGAATACCAAAGGACAAAGGCTTGGCAAAGGTTTTTGTTTTTGTTTTTTGTGGACCATTTTTAAAGTCCTTATTGAAGGGACTTCCCTGGTGGCACAGTGGTTAAGAATCCACCTGCCAGTGCAGGGGACACAGGTTCACAGGCTCTAGAGCACAGGCTCAGTAGTTGTGGCGCACGCCTTAGTTGCCCCGCGGCATGTGGGATCTTGCCGGACCAGGGCTTGAACCCATGTCTCCTGCATTGGCAGGCGGATTCTTAACCACTGCACCACCAGGGAAGCTCCTGCTTCTGTTTTATGTTTTGGCTTTTTGGCCATGAGGCATGTGGGATCTTGCCGGACCAGGGCTTGAACCCATGTCTCCTGCATTGGCAGGCGGATTCTTAACCACTGCACCACCAGGGAAGCTCCTGCTTCTGTTTTATGTTTTGGCTTTTTGGCCATGAGGCATGTGGGATCTTAGCTCTCTGACCAGGGATTGAACCTGCACCCCCTGCAGTTGAAGGCGAAGTCTTAACCACTCGACCACCAGGAATGTCCCAGGTAGTTTTTTTTTAAATATGGGCAATACATGAATACCATATAGACTGGATATAGCAATAACTACTTAAAAAGCCTTCTTTGGGGTCTTCCCTGGCAATCCACTGGTTAAGACTCCACACTCCTGATGCAGAGGGCACAGGTTCTATCCCTGGTAGGGGAACTAAGATCCCATATGCCGTAGGGCGCAGCTTAAATAAATAAATAAATGTAAAAAGCCTTCTTTGAAAGCTTCACCCAACCCCACACATACCCCAACGTTTCATGAAACAGGGGTAAATCATTGTGCCTTTTATTATTATTATTATTATTATTATTGGTTTTCACGGTAGAAAAATCTTTTATTATATTAATCAGGCCCCATCTGGCCCGGCCTAGACCTGGGCCCAGGAATAGCTGAGAAGAGCCCGTCCCCCTCCCTACTACTCAAGCTTCTCTTTGTCTTGCTTCTCCTCCTCCAGCACCAGGGTTTGTTCTTGCTCTTTCACCAGCTGGACACCACAGTAGGTGACAAACAGGATGGCCAGTGTGGTCTGGGGGAACCCTGTGAGTAGTAGGCACTGGGCGACCAGCTCTGTGAACTCAAGGCTGCTCAGGCTTACAAGGTTGTACATGATGATGGCCCAGAAGTTCATGGCCCCAAAGATGGCTGAGACCCTGCGGGACATCTGCTCTCACACAGAGGCCTCAATTTGCGCTAGGGACCCCCACTCTGCCAGTTTCTGTACCCAGAGCTCAAAGTTGAGGCCAAAGCAGTTAAGACATGACCACAGGTAGACATTATCACAAGGCCCAAGCCACAGAGTGGTGATGGCAAATGTGGCCACACTGGCCCCCAACTCTGGAATCACCGCAGAGTTGAGTAGGCTAGGCCAGCCGGGGACAGGGGGTTGTCCCTGCCTGAGGGGCATTACACCTTCCCCCACACCCCCACTTCGACCTGGGCCTCCCAAAATCCAGGGAAGGCCCCATTTTAATAAACATTGTCATGGACCTTAGCTATCTTTATTTTACTTATTTATTTATTTATTTTTGGCCACACTGTGAGGCTTGCAGGATCTTAGTTTCCTGACCAGGGATCTAGCCCGTGCCCCCTGTAATGGAAGCCCAGAGTCCTAACCACTGGACCACCAGGGAATTTCCTTAGCTATCTTTAAGTTAGGCTAGGTAGTCTCTTTTAGACCACAGATCATTAACGTTTATTTACTTATATTTATCAGGAATAAGCATCATATATCACAGATGCCTTATAATTTAAATAATTTTGGAGTCACATATAATTTATCTGATATATAACACATGATCTTTGCTCCTTTAGTAGCATTTGTACACTCTTTTATGGTTAGATTTTTTTTTTTTTTTTTTTGGCGGAACTGCATAGCTTGCGGAATCTCAGTTTCCCAACCAGGGACTGAACCTGGGCCACGGCAGTGAAAGCCTGGAATCCTAACCAGTAGGCCACCAGGGAATTCCCTGATTTTTTTTGTTTTAAACTACTCTTTTTTTTTTTTTAATTTACTTATTTATTTATTTTTTGGCTGCATTGGGTCTTCATTACTGTGCGCGGGCCTTCTCTAGATGCGGCGAGCGGGGGCTACTCTTCTTTGCGTGCGCAAGCTTCTCATTGCAGTGGCTTCTCTTGTTGCAGAGCACTGGCTCTAGGTGCGCAGGCTTCCGTAGTTGTGGCTCACGGACTCTAGAGCACAGGCTCAGTAGTTGTGGCGCACGGGCTTAGTTGCTCCGTGGCATATGGGATCTTCCTGGACCAGGGCTCAAACCCGTGTCCCCTGCATTGGCAGGCGGATTGTTAACCACTGCGCCACCAGGGAAGTCCCCTGATTTTTTTTTTTTTAAAGCACACTTTGGTTATATTTTGACCTTAGGTAATTAGATCTTAAGAAATTGCATAAGATAAAGATTATTCTTATTATTTTTGACTCTAGAAATAATATTAGATATGCTTAAGTTGTGACGTCAGCTTTCCATGGCTACTGTACAGTTGAAAAAGTTTGTGAACATGAGGTAAAGTTTAATCACAAAAGCAGGGATTTTAGGAAACAGTTTCAGGTTTCTTTTTTACTATGGCATTAGTAATCTGGTATTCAAAAAATGAAAAGTGACATTTTTTAGTCAAATCTTTTTCTACAGTCCTCCAAAGCTGTACATTAAATTTCTAACAGAGTATAGCGAAAAAGAACAGAAACATTGAATGTCTGTTTCTCTACTTATAGGTAAGTGATCTTTTTTTCTAAATTTTATTTATTTTTTGGCTGCCTTGGATCTGCGTTGCTGCGCATGGACTTTCTCTAGTTGCAGTTAGCGGGGGCTACTCTTCATTGCGGTGCACCGGCTTCTCATCGGGGTGGCTTCTCTTGTTGCGGAGCACAGGCTCTAGGTGCACGGGCTTCAGTGTTTGCAGCACACAGGCTCAGTAGTTGTGGCTCGTAGGCTCTAGAGCGCGAGCTCAGCAGTTGTGGCGCAGCACAGGCTTAGTTGCTCCACAGCATGTGGGATCTTCCCGGACCAGGGCTCGAACCCGTGTCCCCTGCATTGGCAGGCGGATTCTTAACCACTGCTCCACCAGGGAAGTCCCGTAAGTGATCTTAAAGACAATACATACCTGATATTCAGTTTCTAACCTGTAAAATATGGCTGATCCCCCAGATATGATATGGATACCAAATAAAATCATTTAGACAAAGGACCTACCACAGTGCATAGCACATAATATGTGCTATATTCCTTTCACTTCCTCAGTATGTGCACCCCTAGACCTGCAGAACAGATCATTATTCATTCAATCCATACATATTTACTATCCACCTGCTGTGCGCCAGGTGTTATGTTAGATGGTCAAGCTATGAAAATAAGATAAAATTCCTACAAAGACTATTGTAAGAGAGCAAGCAGTTACAAAAAAATAAGTATAATTTGTCAGTATCTGTCCAGTATTAGGGGTATGCAGAGAGTACTATAAGAAACAAAGAGGGAAGAGACCAATTCTATTAGGGTGGGGTTGGGGGATGGAATTAAGAAAACCTAGAGAGTTGAGCTGAGCCTTGAAAAATGAGTAAGAGTTTTCTGAATATTTCAGAAGAGGAACTACATCATCTCAGTGTAGTTACAATTAAATATAGCAATGAACTGGAAATTATTTAGAGAACTGATCTAATTTATTTTTGTTGTTGTTCATCACGTATTTCTGGTACAGGTGCTAGGCATCAAAGATACAATAGTAAATAAAAACTTGGTCCCGGCACTTCAGGGAGCTTATATTCTAGTGGGAAAGAGATCTTAATCAAGTAACCACAGAAATTTATGTAAAATTTAAACTAGAATAAGTACTTCGGGGAACTAAGTTCCCACATGCTGCACAGCGCGGCCAAAAAAGACCATAAAACAGGGATTGACCTAAACCAGTTTAGAGAAGCCTTCCTTAAGGAAATGATGCTTGAACACAAAGGTGAAGAATGACTAGGGCTTAACTGAGGAAAGGAAAAAGAAAAAGCATTCCAGAAAAAAGAAACAGAGCTTATGGTGGAAGAGTTTGGTGTCTTCAAGTGTCCGATCACAACTTCAAATGCATTACCATGCTATGTCCTTCCAGGCTTCAGGCAGGTCACTCACATTGACAAATGTGTAAGACAATAGAGGGAGCTGCTAGGCTGAAGAACTGTAAAGTGCTTGCTTTGCCTAAAATGAAACTTTTCTGCAAATGAAACTTACTGGTTTACAAGAGTGGAATTATTGGTTTGTAATTACAGAAGAAAGCCACTGAGGCTGGAGTGAGAAGAACTAGGATGTTTGTGATATAAGATGAGATAGAGAAATAGGTCAAGTCTTACAGCCACTGGCAGCCTTGTAGCCCGTGTAAGAGTCTTGACATTATCCTAAAGCAATATGAAGCCAGTATTAAGCTGTGGCTGACATGGTGAGGTGTGTATTTCAAAATGATCATTCTGCTCATGGCTTGGACAATGGAATAAGGACAAAAGTGGACGTGAGTACACTATTGCAAGACGTGGCAATTGGTCTAGAGTAAAGGCCATGGGACTGGAGGGAAGTAGATGGATTCGAGACACACTGAAGTGATGAAATGGACAGAACTTGGTGATCAATTCAATTAGGGTGTGAGGAAGGGGAGATAAAGATAATTCCTAGGTTCCTGGTTTACATGACTGGATGGGGAATTCCCTGGCAGTCCAGTGGTTAGGACTCTGTGCTTCCACTGCAAGGGGCATGGGTTCGATCCCTGGTCAGGAAACTAAGATCCCACAAGCCATGTGGCACGGCCAAAAAGAAACCCACAAAAAACATGACAGGATGGACTCACTGAGGCAGGAATCACTGGAAGAGGATCAGTTTGTTGTTGCTTTAGGGCAAGGTGGAAGGATAGGGGAGAGGATGAGTTGCATGGTTGGGACACACTGAGTAGGCGGAGGCCTCAGAGACATCTAAGAGGAGATATTAAAGAGTAGAATATATAAGGAGCAGCCTGGGCTGAAGATATAATATTAGTAAGTCAAGCCTAGAGAGAGAGAGTGAGAACCTAGAACTCAGCCTTGAGTAACTGCAACACCTAATGGCCGGTTGGAGAATGATGAGGCGGTAAAGGAGATAGAGGAGTAGCTAGAGATGTGTGTGAGTGAGGGGGCGAGGATGTAGGATAGAAGTCAATGGAATGGAGTGTTTTAAGAATAATGTAGTATTGGAAACGTTGAGTTTAAGATGTCTATGAAGGATCTAAGCTGAAATATTCTGGGAATTCCCTGGCTGTCCAATGGTTAGGACTCCACACTTCCACTGCAAGGGGCATGGGTTCAGTCCCTGGTCAGGGAACTAAAATCCCACAGACGTGTCCAAAAAAAAGAAAAGTTTGGACCAGTGGGATTCAGTCTAGAGAGATAAATTTGGAAGTTTGGGGCATTTACATTACAACTTAAAGCCATGCTTATTTAGAAAGCATAGTATAATGTGTAAAGACATTACTCAATCAACGGTAGCAATTGTTATTCACACACTTGAGCAATAATAGCACTGATGGATTTACTTAGTGTTTTTCTCTGAGAAGATAAAAACACTTTGGAGATATTATCCAATTGCTTCTGTCAGTTGGTATTTGACCTGTCAGCAATATTTATTGAGGGTATTATAGTATTAAGTCCTATAAAAAGATAAGACACAAAAGAAATAGAAGATATGAGTCTTACCCTTAAGCTTTCAGTTGGGGGAACAAAATGTTGACATATGCGGGCTTCCCTGGTGGCGCAGTGGTGGAGAGTCCGCCTGCCGATGCAGAGAACGCGGGTTCGTGACCCGGTCCGGGAAGATCCCACATGCCGCGGAGCGGCTGGGCCCGTGAGCCATGGCCGCTGAGCCTGCGGGTCTGGAGCCTGTGTTCCGCAACAGGAGAGGCCACAACAGTGAGAGGCCCGCACCGCAAAAAAAAAAAAGAAATTAGCCTCATTTGTGCAAATATATAGAATTACATAATCGCAGTCACAGAGTTTAAAAAGGACCTCTGAGAGGCGTTTATTTATTTATTTTTAAAATTTTTGGCTGCGTTGGGTCTTCGTTGCTGCGCGTGGGCTTTCAACATGTGGGATCTTCCAGAACCAGGGCTTGAACCCGTGTCCCCTGCATTGACAGGTGGATTCTCAACAACTGTGCCACCAGGGAAGTCCTCTGAGAGGTGTTTAACAAAGTTTCTTGAGCTATTGGGTATCTGCTTTGTGCTTAGTCCTGAGCTAGCACTGGGAATATAAAAAAAGGAAGATAAGTCCTTTGAGAGACATACAATTTGGTAACTGGAGTGGAGTGTGTGAGAAGTCCTATGACAGAGATCTGGGGCTGCTGCAGAAGCAGTGTGGAGAGAGTTATGAAGCTCCTAATTCTGCCTGGGTTATTACATGAGGCTTCACAGACAAGGAGTTTTGTGAGCTGGGTTTTAGGGATGAAGATAAGTTTGCCAGGTTGGCAGGAATGAGAATAATGTAGAGGAAGGAAAAGAAGGAACCGGAGGGAGAAGGACATTCCAGGCAGACCTGTATCTGTCCCAACTTTTTCATCCCCTCTATTCACAGAGCTGGAGAAAGTATGTTTGTTAGAACAGACTCACCAAATAATCAAGACAGCTTTAAATGAATTCTCAGAGGGGAGGAAGAAAACATTCAGAAATAATTCAGTCAGTTGTTTTTAATGTGCTTACTATGTAGAGGTCATGATGTGTGAGGCAACGAGAAGGAAGAATTAGAACAGAGCAGGTCCCAGAATGTCTCAGGTGAAAAATGCAAAAAAAAAGAGGTCAGGAACACAGCACAGTTCTTCAGGGGTTAGAGATAATGGGCTGCAGTTACAGAGCAAAACCTTCAAGGCCGGGGACTTCCTTGGTGGTCCAGTGGTTAAGACTCCGTGCTTCCAATGCAGGGGGCGAAAGTTCGATCCCTGGTCAGGACACTAAGATCCCACATGCTACGGGGTGAGGCCAAAAAGTTAAAACAAAACAAAACCAAAAAAACCCTATTCATTCATGACTGGAGAGTCAGCTTTGGAAGTCTTCGGCTGGACCAGGAGTCTCGAAGTGCTTGCAGTGCCAAGAGGGGTCTGAAGAAGGAAGCATCCAGAGAAAGAAGATGGTGAAGGCATTTTGGTTGGACTTATAGGAGGAGAACCAGGATGGCCTATAGGTGTCGCAGAATTCCAGGACTGAGGAATTTCAAAATGTAGGGGGAAAAAAAGAGAATGAAGCTGTGTTGTGAATGTAACTTCAGGAGAGTAGGTCAGTGGACTCAGAAATAAACAGATGTTATAGGAACAAGAAACAGCAAGAAACAGAATTTGTCATGGAGAGAAATAGGGCTAAAGGTAGATGGGAGAGCAAGGTCAAGCAAAGGCATGACCTGGGCATGATAAACATGCACAACCCCGAGACAGCAGAGAAGAAGACGCTAATGAAGAAGAGACTGAAGATGCTAGAAGGAAGGGCTCATTAATGTAGTAAAAACTGCTTAAATAAAGTAGCATGGAGAGACTTTCCCGGTAGTCCAGTGGTTAAAAGTCTGCACTCTCAATGCAAGGGGCCCGGGTTTGATCCCTTGCTGGGGAACCAAGATCCCACCTACCACAACTAAGCCTGCATGCCACAACTACTGAGCCCGGGCACTGCAACTAGAGAAGGCCGCGCATTGCAGTGAAGACCCAGCACAGCCTAAAAAGAAAAAAAAAAAGCATGGAGACTAAGCTGAAGGGCACAAGATAATGGACAGCTCCATAACAGGGAAGAAACTTCAGGTAAGGAAGGAAATTGTACTGTTGAGCAAGGGAGGAAAAGGTTAATAAGAAATCTAGGGCTTCCCTGGTGGCGCAGTGGTTGAGGGTCCGCCTGCCGATGCAGGGGACGTGGGTTCGTGCCCCGGTCCGGGAGGATCCCACATGCCGCGGAGCGGCCGGGTCCTTGAGCCAAGGCCGCTGAGCCTACGCGTCCGGAGCCTGTGCTCTGCAGCGGGAGAGGCCACAGCAGTGAGAGGCCCGCGTACCACAAAAAAAAAAAAGAAAGAAAGAAATCTATGGTGATAATTTTGTAATGTATAGAAATACTGTGCAACAGGAACTAACATAGTGTTGTAGGTCAATTACACTTCAAAAACAAACAAAGAAACTCATAGAAAAGGAGACCCGATTTATGGTTACCAGAAGTGGGGAGTGGGAGGAGGGGGGAGGAGGAATTGGGTGAAGGTGGTCAAAAGGTACAAACTTCCAGTTATAAGGTAAATAAGTACTGGAGATATAATGTACACCATGATAAATATAACACTGCTGTACACCGAATATGAAAGTTGTTAGGAGAGTATATCCGAAGAGTTTTCATCACAAGGAAAAAATATTGTTTTTTCTTTTATTTTGTATCTATATGACATAAAGGTTTTTCACTAAACTTACTGTGGTCATCATTTCATGATGTATGTAAATCAAATCATTCTGCTGTACACCTGAAACTTACACAGTGCTGTATGTCATTTATATTTCAATAAAACTGAAGAAGAAAAAAAGAAACCTATTGCTTGAGGGCCTCTTTTTTTTTTTTTTTTTTTTTTGGCCACAGCACTTGGCATGTGAGATCTTAGTTTCTTAGTTCCCTGACCCCTGCAGTGGAAGGGCAGAGTCTTAGCCAGTAGACCTCCAGGAAAGTCCGTTGAGGGCCTCTCTTGACAGCCTGGGCTATGGGCAGCTTTGGAGGTGAGGCATAGGAAGGCTTAGAACAGGTCCCATGGCAGGAGGATACTCAAAATCTTCCAAAGTAGGGATTGCTGAGGAGAAATAAAGACCTCAGGCAGATTTAGGTCTTAAGATTTCAAAGCTGGCTAAGGCTCCCACAGAATTCTGCCTCTTGCCAGCAGCAGAGAAAATGAATGATGGGGATATAGAAGTCAAGTCGGTGCTTCCAGGTTGAGTTTGGGAGAGGTTAAGCGGAGAAATGAATTAGTGGGTTGGAAAGCTTACCATTAAAGTTGCTGGACAAGGCATAAATGGAGAAAATATCCCAATCTTGTCATAGGAAGTAGGGAAGGAATTTTCACCAAAATCATACTTGATCACACTCAAGTTCTTGATTTGATATACGGTCCTTTTGGAAGCTGACTATATTATAAAAGATCCTGTTTCATTATCATAACTAGACTATATCTTCATGCTCTGCAGTTACTATGGAGGTATGCTAATTTTTCCAATTCCTTCCAAAACCAATTCTGGCAATCCCAATTTTTTTTTCTCCCTCACAGTATCAATTTGATTTCCTCTTTCTTCCACCTTCTCTACTGAGGTGTCTTTTGGTTTGTACCTACCATGTATTGTATGTATCCTGTGTATTCTTGACAATCTCTGGATTCAATTTAGAAGCTTGAGTGAGAAAAAGACCTTAAGTCTGTGTCTGCCAGTAAACTGACCAGTAAATACCAATTCCTGCAAACCTGCTCCATGCAAATTCTCTGAGAATTCCCTTGGGTCTTTTCTACTTTAAGTTTTCCTTGCTCTCTTGGACTCCTAGCAGAATTGACTGCGTTATATCTTTTTCAATGCGGAGCTACTATCGCAGGTTTATCTTGCCCAGCCTCCCCTGGTCTTCCAGGACCTTGTAGATTGTAGTGTCCCAGATCACCAAGGGACTATCAACTTTTTCCTACCTACTATTATATTATCTATCTATCCCTGCTGTCTTTTTTTTTTTTTGCAGTACGCGGGCCTCTCACTGTTGCGGCCTCTCCCGTTGCGGAGCGCAGGCTCCGGACGCGCAGGCTCAGCGGCCATGGCTCACGGGCCCAGCCGCTCCGCGGCATGTGGGATCTTCCCGGACCGGGGCACGAACCCGTGTCCCCTGCATCGGCAGGCGGACTCTCAACCACTGCGCCACCACTGCGCCACCACTGCGCCACCAGGGAAGCCCCCTGCTGTCTTTATAGAGAATCACAAGTTTGCCTTTCTTATTTGTTTGTACCATTTATACTACTAGAAATGTGTAAGAGTTCCCATCAACACTTAGTATTGCCAATTTAAGAAATTTTTCCAATGGAATAAAAAAAATTTTTTTTTGTCAATGGAGATTATATTCCTTAGGAAAGAAAGCGTGTGTGTGTGTGTGTGTGTGTGTGTGTGTGTGTGTGTGTGTGTGTTTGAGGGGAGTATATATATTTCCCTAGGACACTGCCTAAGGTAATTAGTAAGCAGGGCAGCTAAGATGAAAGTCCGGTTATGTATTTAGGAAGCTATATAAGCACAGTTCCAATACTCACCTTATGTGTATTTGGAAATACACATGAGGTGTATTTGGAAATAAGACAGGAATTCTTGTTTTGTTATTAAGAAAGAATAGATAAGGATAGTGGGAAATTGCTTAAACGTTTATTCTTTGATATTGAGGACTGGAAAGAATTGCATTTTCTTTTTTTCTCCTTGGGTAGACACCTCATGTTATTGTTTAGCTTCCCATGGCTTGTTCAACCTTTTAGTTTCTGTTATAATTATCAGACCCCTTTTCTAACAGGTTCAGATGGACATGACGTTGCTAGGTGCTGTGTTTAAGTTTCAGATGCCAAGGTGGCTTTCAATGTCATCTACTGATGACTTCCAAATTTGTTTTTCCAAGCTAAACTTCTTTTCCAAACTAAAAATTGTCTCAGACTTGGTCAGTGGGAGTTATCTTTTTTTTTTTTTGATGGGCACCTACAGTTTCCAATTTTTTTTACCATTGTGAAATACAGTGAAATTGTGTTGCCGCAGACACAAACCTACCTTCAGGGCCTTTGCACTTGCTCCTTCCTAAGCATAAAATCTTCCCCGGTTTCCTTCCTTAATCTCTTTCAGATCTATTCCATGAGCTGATCGTTGTATTTAAAATTGCAGCCTTCCCCAGCACTCCCTGTCCCCTTCTCTGCTTTTTTTCCCCCTCCCTCTGACCATCACCATCTGACACACTGTATGTATTCTGCTTTCTAGCCTTTTTTATTCTCCTGGCCCCATTCCATGATTGAATGCAAGCACCACAAGAGCAAAGGTTTCATTTTGCTCACTGCTGTTTCCCCAAAGCATGGAACTGTGCCTGGCACATGGTATGGACTCAACTATATTTATAGAATGAAGAGAATAAGCATTGCCATGGTCATTTTTTTAAAAAAATTATTTTATTTATTTTTGGCTGTGCCTGGTCTTAGTTGTGGCACATGGGATCCTCGTTGAGGCATGTAGGATCTTTCATTGCGGCGCACAGGCTTCTCTCCAGTCATGGTGTGCAGGTTTTCTCTTCTCTAGTTGTGGCGCACAGGCTCCAGAGCACGAGGGCTCTATAGTTTGCAGCATGCGGGATCTCTAGTTGAGGCCCACGAGCTTAGCAGTCGTGGCGCAAGGGCTTACTTGCCCCGGGGGCATGTGGGATCTTAGTTCCTTGACCAGGGGTCTCACCGAGTCCCCTGCATTGTAAGGCAGATTCTTTACTACTGGACCACCAGGGAAGTCCCACCATGGTCATTTTTCTACATCTTTGTGTGATTTTCCCATTTCAATACTTTTTTAAGTTAATCATTTCAATTAATTGACAAAAGCCAGGATATTGCTATTACATGATAGTCTTTCTCCTTTTGTTCTTTAAGAAAATCAAGTTTTGAGTCAAACTCTGACAAGATATTAACAATTAGGCTTTTGGAAACATTGTCTGAGAAGAGTCCCATTTTTCAGATAAGATTTATTTTAAACACCACATTTCTTTCTCCAATCAATGTATTTATCTGACTGTAGCACTGAAAACACTGTAGTGCAGCCATTGGTTTGTTCTGCTTGCAAACCCAGAATGTGTTCCTCCTGGGTAGGAAGCAAATTGCATTCAACTCTGTAGGCCTAGCTTCTAACTCAATAATAAGTTTGAATGAATCAATCAGTGAGAAAGGTTGAAAGTTTAGGAATCTTTCTCAAAAGAACAATCTGGTTATGCTCGTTAATGCAGGCATAAAAAAGAATAAAAATTATGTGCAGAATGGGGATAGAATGGTGTGGAAGGCAATGATAGAAGGAGTCTTTACCTTCCGTTGACGTTTGACCTGGGAGGAATGATTGTTCCATGAACAGCATTTTCCTTACCACTGTGACTCCATTGAAGTTCTGGATTCCCATGTCTGTTTAATAACTGACTGCTGGAAGAAGCAACAGCCATCAAACACTTAGGGAGAAATTCAGATGCCCCAGTCAGTCTTAATTTTGGCATAATGCTACTGGTTATTCCTCCTAATGATAAAAACTTACTTCTTCCTGTGCCTTCATTTCTTCATCCATAAAGTGAATACTGCCAAAGTACGGAGGCAAATAACTAACAAAAATGTTATGACGACCTTTGCAGACATCAAGCTCTGAGTCAAGGGAACACAACCCTCCTCTGGCTTCTCTCTAAGGTGTTGAGGCCAGTTTTCCATTGCTCGCGACGCAGATATGCCTCAATGGTGTCATCTCTGACCTGGCGTCCCATTAATGTACCTATAAACATTCAATTGAGAGACCCTAAAACTTTTCCCTCAGCCCGAGAGTCCCTCGGAAAAAAGATAATGACAAGAAAACGTTGACAACGCTCTCCCTCTTCAATACTCTCCTTTGACCTTAAAAAAAAAAAGAAAAACAAATGTCAAGAGAGAGGAGGGCCAAGGGGAGGGGTAAGGGTCGAGAGATGAGCCCAGCTCCAGTTTGGGGAAATCCAGCTCGCGTTTTGCCTCTCGCTCAGTAGTGCAGGGTCCAGGGAAGGCAGAGCCCCAGCTTCGCTCCCTGAGGTCTGTCCTGGGGAGACACTGCTGCTCCGGGGGGCTGACCTGGCGGGGAGTGGCAGCGCAGTCCGCTCCCGCGCCGCTTTGTGCGCGCAGCCGCTGGGCCCTCTGCTCCCGGGTCTGCCCCCCGGGACGCCCCCCTGCCCCGCCCCAGTCATGCAACTCTACCTGCCTTTCCGCTGTGGACCTTTGGGAAGCAGTCGCCCACCCCGGGGGCTCGGGCCCTGACCCTGCCAGGAGCCGGTAGGTGTTCACCCGGGGCCCGCCCGCGCCCCTCGCGCCCCCCGGGGCCCCGGACTCCGAAGTTGTGGGGACGAGCGCAAGTTGGAAAGTTTGCCCGAGGGCTGCTGCAGGCTTGGAGCCGGGGGGACGCGCGCAGCCCTCGGAGCCTGAGGGGGCCAGTGGTGAGTTGGGGTTGGGGCAGAGGGCAGGGGTCCGGGGAGCCACACGCGGAGGCCGGAAGGCGTTGCGAGGGGCAGTGCACCGCTGGGGCTGGACGTGGGCCGGGGCTCGGCGTCCGCGGGGCCGCCGGGGCGGCGGCAGCGGCGGGCCCGCTTCCCGCGACGACCCCCCACCCAGGGCTGCTTGGGGCGCTTTTGTTGCGGGTGGTAAACAATGCCCCCCGGCCGGAGGACGCGGCTGCGGCGCCGGGTGGGGAGAGCTGGAGCGCCTCGAGGTAGGACCCCGGGCTCCGCTGGAAACCGGATTGGGGGGAGGGCAAGTGCGGCCTGAGGGGGGGATGCCTGACTGGGCCGGCAATTGATGCGGCTCGGGCTGAGGAGAGGGAAGAGTTAGGGCAAGTTGCGGGTAGGGAACCCTGGCTGTCCCACGCTCAAGCGTACCCCCAAACAAGTTTTCTCCCTCCCCTGTGCTAATATAGGGGGCCGGTTCCTTGAGAAAACATTTGGCACTTGCCTCCTTGAGCTTTTCCGGGAGGGAGCTTCAGGGACGTAGCTTTTGGAGTGGAGGTAGTAGGAGAGTCTTGCCAGAGGCTGACCTGGAGTTACGCTGATCTGGGAAGAAGGGAGTGGAGGAATAGAACACTGTTCTGTCAAAATGGCCTTCTAAAAACTCTTACGAGCGCCACTCGGTTGCCGAACGCGCTGGCTGGCCGTCGCACCAGTCCCACTAGGGCGGAATCCCGGAGCGGGCCCCAGGGTGAGAGGTCCGCAGAGCCGGGTGCCGGGGACCGGCCGGGCGGCAAGTGAGGGGCCGGGGCTGGGCTAGGTCTCTCGCCGTCTCCCCCTCACCCCTCTCTTCTCTTTCTCCCCTCCCCTCCCTCCCTCCCTCCCTCTCACCCACACTCCCAAACGATTCGGCTACTAAGGGCTGTGTGCAGTCCATAAATTTCTACAGAAAGTGTTCGGGAAGTTGCTGGCCTGCCCCAGTAGGCTTTCCACGGTAATGGGGAACACAGATTGGGCTTTTCTGACCCAATAAAAATTAATGTATCAACAAGAGAACAGATATTGCTTGAACTAGGAGTCTTTTCCCCCGCCGGCAACTCGTCCTCCTCCCAAATTAACCAGGTCGCTCCAGTGCCTCTTTCTCTCCTCCCCCGTAACACTCTCGGGCACACAAATGAGCTGCATGATATATCATAGTAAGGATCAGTTTATAAAGACATGTTTGAAAAGTGTTTCAAGACCCTGAGCGAGGAAAAGATTAGGTGCACAGCCTAGTGTCGGCAGGGTGCGCTGAGCGCTTGCACCCACATGAGTTGAAGGGCGGCGCTACAGGGTAGCAACCCCAGGTCCGCCCTGAACCGAAAAGGGACCATCCTTCTCTCTTCCCCATCTCAACGTTAAAGAGTAAAGTAAAAACGTTGGCTTCCTCAGTCCTCACTCAGGATACCAAAATGAATATGGGAAAGATGTTTGTGAACCAGTTAGGGCGAGAGCTTTTTAAGGCATATTAGGAATTTTGTCTACAATTAAACAAGGCGGGTGTGTAGATAAGGATGTGTTTGGGGATTGGTCAGCGTTGTTTCTAAGAACTAAAAGCCTCAGGTAACGTGATGTTGGGTGCGCTTCCTGATTTTATTGGTTTGTATTAGTTAACACAGGTTAAAGCCCAAGTCCCTTGCCTCCCCAATTAAGAGATCTTAATTAGGTTGGTTGTCAATGACAGTGTTTAAAACAATGTTATGATTTCAATTAAACCGAATCAAGTACGAGAGTTATTAGTATACACTGTCTGTATCTCTTTGCAAAGATTGGTAGCTCAGATTAAGAACTCCTGGATCACTGCTTACCATTTTAATGAGGGTTAACTATGGCTCCCAGCTCTGGTCTTCCAGAATTGATCGGTTGGAGGTTTGGATCACCTCTGTCCCTGCCCTTTGTTTCTCTTCCTCCTCCAATCTTCTTTATCTCGTTCGTCCCTCCCCTCCCCCACCCTCTTCTTTGCCTCCGTATTTTTCCTTCTCTGTACACTTAAGTTTCTCTTTTTCCACCCCCTCCACCTTTCTACCTTTAGTCTTCAGCATTTTGATCCCAGTTGTCTTTTTATATTCTAGCTTTATTACTATATAGTCCTTCCCCTTCCTCTACTTTTTGGCTTTTTTTTTTTTTTTCCATTTTAGACATTTTCTTCCTTCTGCTTCTTCCTCTTCTTCCTAACGTGTTTTATGCTTTTCTTGTTTTTGGAATGGTCATTCCATCTCCATTTAACTTGTCCCTTCACTTTTCTGTGGCCCTTTTTGGCCTTTTTTTCTTCGCTCTCTGCAGGGCAGCAGGGGTGTTTTACATATGGAAGGAGCCTTTGACTAAATCTGCTGGCATTCTAGTGAGTTTGCCTCCACAGCCTTTCCATGTGCCGAAGGCTCTCACACTTCCTGTGGTACAAAACTATCTAGGAACAGCAAGCAGCCCGCCCACCTCCTCTTCCTTTAGAACTAAGTTGCTGGAGGAAACTAAGCCAGGTGGTGCCTTTTATAAAGAAATGTTTTAAGTCTTGTATTTCTCAGTCAAGTGCAGTAGCCTTTAAATTCTAAGGAGCTGAATGGAGTGACTATTAAATCAGAGTTTCTTTTGCAACTAGCTCTATGTATGCAAATACCACTTTTTTGGCCACTGCTGGTGGTGGGAAGGATTGCAGTATAATTTTAAATTGACATGTGGGCTGGATGGTTACATCAGTTCAGCCACTTCCTGCCCAGGGGACTTTGGGAGATCCAGCAGGAGGAGGGGGGATGTAAGTGGGAGAGAATTTTTCTGACACGGGGTACTGTCGATATTGTCCTTTACAGACAACTGATACAGTTTAGGAAGTCAGCTTTTCAGTTTCTAGGCAAGGTGATCACATTAAATAATTGCTTTTTTTTTTTTTAAGACTCTTTAGGGAAAGGCTGACTACTTAGTAAGCTCAGATAATATTGAGGCAAAAGTCTGATCCTGTTTGTTGACCAATTCGGTTAGGTATGTTTAAATTATGTGTGAATAATTAGTAGATCCTTACATAGGCCCTGGGGCCTGATCTAGCCACTTCTCCTCTTTCTCTGTAATCTTATATTTTCTTCCTTGGGCTGGCATCTCTTTTCATGTTTCAAATTATGAGTTGGCCCTTATCTCCTGGACAGTAATATTTGGATCTCAAACACTACTCCAGTCCCCTATGTCACAAGGACATCTTAGGAAAAGAAAAAAAATTTTTTTATTATGGGTTAGGGGTCTTGGTGCCCTGTGGTGAAAAGACTAGTTAAGTAATGTTTTGCATCCCACAGTTGTCGGGAATTTTGTTTGCTTGTTTGTTTCACTTTGTTTTCTCTTCTAGGAAAGCAAAAACTCACAGGATAGTGTCAATTAACTGCATGTGGTTCCCCCTCTGGGGCCAGCTATATATGTTTGATAACAGGGACATTATTCTCTTATTTTCTCTCCAATCATGTTATCCTGTAGCAACCTCAGTAGCACTCAGACTCTTGAATATACTCTAGAGTAGAATAAAACTGATTCTGAAAAAGATTGAAATGTCAGTTTTCATCAAAAATGAAAAACAGAAGTGGAATTAGTATTTAATTGTATTTTTCTATGACTTAAATACTCTGTAGTAAATAAAAGCACAAAAAAGGAAATAAAGCATTTAATAATGTTTACAAATTAATAAGGAAAATAAATTTCAGAAGATCTGTGCAGATAATTCCATATTTAAATGTGGATCTATATAATAGAATGGACTCCTCCCCTCCCTCCAGCCCTGGGGATAACTTAGTTTATTTACAAAAGGGGGTTACATTTCATCAGTGGAGCCAAGTAAAATTAAGATCTTGTGGGAGTCCTTATTTTGTTTCTGATTGTTTCTTTGGCTGGGTGGTACCCAGTGGTTTCTTCCCTGCATTTGGGTTTTTCAGGGGTCATTGGCCTCTTTCACAATCTCATAAAAAGGCTGTTACCATTCAAAGAGCCACATCTTTCCAATCCATGTTGCTCATACCTTTTCCATTTCCTTGACAGGCTTTTTCAAGAGATAAGGTTTGAATAGTAAACATTATCTTAATTACAAGTCTGGATTTCTAAAGCACTTCCATTTAAAAGTGTAAAAGAATATATGAGACAGAGATCAATTTATAAACTACTTTCAAAAGCAGATCCCATGACACCCTCTGGCATATTCAGATTACTTGCAACATATATGAATTTTAATTTTCATGGCTGATCGCAATATTTAGATTATATGCTCTTAATAATTTTTTAGCAAGGTAATCCTGATATAAGAGATAAAGCATGTTTAGGCAGATATTGTTGAATTTCTAGAGAATGGAATGGATTGTTTTTTGTTATCCGAAAAAACATCCTTATAAAGATTGCTGACTTTCTGGAGATTAGAATTGGAATGTCTTTTGTTTTCTAAAAATGCTGGTTACAAAAAGCAGTGGTCTTTGGAGAAAATATCCTACAGCTTTTCACAGCCAAAGAGGTAGTGCAGCCAAACTTTTTTTTTTTTTTTTTTTTTTTTTTAAGAAAAGAGGGAAAGCCATAAGCTTTGATGCCAAGAACTCAAGTGGAGTATTCTCTGGCCTAGTATCTGTATTCAGCACAGGTTTATCAAAATGTTATTTTTCTTGTGGTTAATGTTATCACTAATGTCTATTTTAAAAGTCTTTCTTAAAGGCTCAATGCCTTGACTCTAAATGTTGTTCTCTGAGACCTTTTATTATAGTGTGTGGCCTACAACGTGTTAGATGAGAACAGAAACAAAAGAACTAAACCTTGTTTTGCAGGATATGGCAGACTGAGGATTAAATTTGTTCTACAATTAAGCTTATGGCTAGTAATGTTTCTGATCTGGAAATTGAACCCATGTCTACCTAATTCCAAAGTCCTCCTTCTTACCTCAGATATCACAAGGATGAAACCACTACCACTAGGTTTTCCTCAGAGGAGCCCATTGATATCTCAAAACAACCTCATTTCAGATGCAGAAACCTTGACTCCTGTTAAGTAGTTTGCTGAAGGACACAGCTGGTGATCACAGATTCAGATTCAGGGTTTTCTAATGTGACACCATCTCTAGCCACTAAATCAACTAGTGCATCCCAGGATTACCAGGATCAGATGAGTACAACAAAAACAAAACCAAAATTTGAGAATCGGTAGAGGGCCATCAAATTTTTACTTTGCCAAGTAATAACATAAAAAAAATAAGCCTATCTCCACCCTTTCACAAAAAAAGGACTTTTATTACTTTATTTATTTATTTGGCCGAGCCTTGCAGCTTGCGGAATCTTAGTTCCCCAACCAGGGATCGAACATATGTCCTTTGCAGTGGAAGTGCGGAATCCTAACCACTGGACTGCCAGGGAATTCTCCATGTTTTTTAGAAAGGACATTTTAATGAGAGAAAACAGGGAAGCATGATTAAATAATAATAGATTCAACCTTATGAAAAACTTTTTACGACCTCATTTTTTTTTAATAGAAGTGTAGTTGATTTACAGTGTTGTGTTAGTTTCAGGTGTACTCAGCCTCTTTTTTTTTTTTTTTTTTTTCTTCTCATTTCGCCACAGACTGGTGATCACTTGGTTGCAGACCAGTTTTTGGTAACCATTCTCCTACACCAGATTTTCTTACAAATCCAGCAACCTGTCAACTGTTAAAGAATCCTCACCCAGTTTGTTGTCACACTCTTGATTCCATGATCTTTAGGAAGTCTACTGATATATTTTGTATGGTGAGCTTCACTCTTCCTCATAGCTTGGTCTTATTTGGGGTCAGGGAGGCAATCTGAGGAGATAAAAATGCAACTGATGATGACTCTTAGTCAGTCCCCTTTCATTTTCTCCTCTTTTCTTACTTTTCAAATAATAGTTGCTTATCTAGTATACTTTACTGTTCTAATTATCTCATTTTCTCTTTATTTCCAATTTCTTTGCCTAGGCATTGATCATGAAACTTTTGGGACCCTTGGTAGAAGGGAGTTTAGAACCATCAGTCTTTGGATTAAGTCGGGTGAAAGAGGAAGGAGGGACATCATTTCTGGGTGTGGACAGTGCCCGCCACAATGCTTTCCTTATACAGAGGAGGTACTCAACAGTTATTTGTTGGAACTGTGAGTCTTATTTGTAACCTAATCTGTAAATACTAACTCCCAAGAGTTTACGCTACTTTTGTGTGCATGTATAAAACTCAAAATTTGTGTATGGTTAATTGGAATATGGTATTAATGTTACTGAATCTCCAAAGAGTAGAGTTTCTTGGATAATACAAGCATCTTCTTCCTCTGGCTTTACCAGCTTTACTGTCCAACAGATGATACCCCTGCCTGTATGGTGGGGTGATGTGCTGAGGAAAGAGCTTAAGAGATAACGTTTTAAGTATCCATATTTGTAAAGATTAGGATTTGAGCTTTAAACTACATGTAACTGCAGTAGTTGTGGTTTCTTTTTTTTTTTGGTTGCATTGGGTCTTGCCTGCTGCGTGCGGGCTTTCTCTAGTTATGGCGAGCAGGGGCTACTCTTTGTTGCTGTGCGCGGGCTTCTCATTGCGGTGTCTTCTCTTGTTGCGGAGCATGGGCTCTAGGCGTGCGGGCTGCAGTAGTTGTGATGTGCAGGCTCAGTTGCTCTGCAGCATGTGGGATCTTCCCGGACCAGGGCTCGAGTCCATGTCCCCTGCATTGGCAGGCGGATTCTTAACCACTGCGCCACCAGGGAAGTCCATGGTTGCGGTTTCTAATGTAAAGAAACTCCCATGCTTAACTTATTCAAAGAACTTCATCACCTTAATCAGTTGTCACAGAAATTAAAGTTAAAGGAGGTTTATTTGTGAATCCAGGATTTATAGGATACTTTAGTATGTTTTATGTCTATTATATTTTCCTTTTGCAGTCAATATTCTCAGCTCCTTAATTTTAATTAATACTTGCTAGGAAATATTCTATTTCAAATGAGGGAATGCATAGGGAAAAGACTCACTCCCAATGTTTTGTCATTGTTATTTCAGACCAAAACCTCCTGCGACTGAGCACAACCATGGTGCATCCGGATTCTCCTCAGAAGTGAGACTTTCCAAAGGACCAATGACTCTTTTCCTCATGCCCTTTCAGTTTTTCCTACTCCATAGCTATGTCTCGATCTCGCCATGCAAGGCCTTCCAAATTAGTCAGGAGGGAAGATTTAAACAAAAAGAAAAACAGCCAACTGAAGAAGGGATCTAAGCCAGCCAACAAAAATGTGGCGACAGTCAAGACTGTGAGCCCTGGAAAATTAAAGCAATTAATTCAAGAAAGAGGTGTTAAGAGAAAAACAGAACCCAAACTGCCTATGCCAGTCAGAAGCCTTCTGACAAGAGCTGGAGCAGCACGAATGAATTTGGATAGGACTGAGGTTCTTTTTCAGAACCCAGAGTCCTTAACTTGCAATGGGTTTACAATGGCTCTCCGAAGCACCTCTCTTAGCAGACGACTCTCCCAAACCCCAGCGGTCATAGCCAAACCCAAGAAAGTTCCACCTCCTAAGAATCTAGGAAAGCAACATGAGTGTGATTATAAGGTACTTACTGACATGGGAGTAAAGCACTCAGAAAGTGATTCAGTCCCAGTGCAAGACCCCTCAATCCCTCCTGATATAAAGAATCTAATTGGCATACAAAATGCATCATTAATAAAAGATGAGAGCCAAGAGACAACCCAGTCTTGGTCCCAAAGTGTGGAGGATTCCAAAATAAATCACTCTACTCATAGTGGCCCTGCAGCAGAGGTTCTTTCTGGGTCATTGGAAGGGACACATGGTGGTGAAGGACTATTCTTTAGAGAGACATTGAATGATATTAGTGATTCCCCTAGAATGTTTGCTCGGGACACTCTCTGTGTTCCTTTGCTCCAAAAAGCAGCCCTCAGGGTTACCTCTGAAGGAAACCCCAGCATTCAGTTAGAAGATTTGGGTTCACGAGTAGAATCTCTTAAGCTATCTGATTCTTACCTGGATCCCATCAAAAGTGAACATGATTGCTGCCCCACCTCCAGCTTTAATAAGGTTGTACCTGAATTGGACCTTAGAAACTGTTTGTCTATTGGTGGGTCAATATATCCTACCTCATTAATACAACTCCTCTTGGCAGGTTCAGAACAAGAAACCCTTGGTGCTAAACCAGATCATCAAGAGGTACTCAAATCTACCCCAGATGAACAGGAAGTTGCTGATACCACCCCTGTCCTAGGACAGGCCTTTAGTGCTGTCCCACATCAATGGGAAGTTCCTGGTGCTAACCCAGTTCATGGAGAGCCTCTGGGTCAGACCCGAGACCCACCAGAGATTCCTGGTGCTATTCCAGTCCAAGGAGAGGTCTTTGGTGCTATCTTAAATCAACAAGTCCTCGGTATGGTTGGTGGTACTGCCTCAGACCCCGATATCTTTCTTCCTGCTCCTCTTAACCCAATTGCTACCTGTAATGCTCTCCCAGAATGGCCTGAGCCCCAGAGCACTGTTTCATCTGGGCTTGAGGTCCAGAGCACTATGCAGATTTTGCCTTCGGGCTTAGGTCACACTCCTCAACCACCATCAAACTCAGAGATAAGTTCGGTACCTCCCGCAATGGCTATAAACAATATAGAAAATAAGAAGAAGGTTCATATAAGCTTTCTGCCAGCTAACACTCAGGGGTTCACAATAGCCCCCGAGAGAGGACTCCACCATGCTTCACAGGGCATTGTCCACCTCTCCCAGGCCAGTCCCAGCAAATTGGAAGGAGAGAGCTCCCAGATCAGTGCCACCAGCATGGTTGACATCAACACCACCGTGGTGTCTAGGCCAGTGTCACTTGTCAGTACCTCCTCTTCTCCTTCCTACACAACTTTGCTACCTACTTTGGAAAAGAAGAAACGAAAGCGATGTGGGGTCTGTGAGCCCTGCCAGCAGAAGACCAATTGTGGTGAATGTACCTACTGCAAGAATAGAAAGAACAGCCATCAGATCTGTAAGAAGAGGAAATGTGAGGAACTGAAAAAGAAGCCATCCATCATTGTGCCTTTGGAGGTAAGTAAATACCCAAGGGGCTGGGGACACCTGTGAGACTTAGTAGTGTGATTTGTGTGGAGACAGTTTGCTTCTGTATTACATCCTTTTGCTTTGGTAAAATGTTGCTTTAAGTTGCCTATAGGAATTTGTGGACCTACCTGAAGTACATCTTGGGCACTGAGTGATGCATTAGCTTATTTTTAGAATTTGTCTCAGAATACTAGAACATAAAGATTTTCCATTATAAGTTTTGATGGAGAATAGGGAAATTGTATGAAATGTGGTTTTGGAAAGATTTCCACTGTGCCTCAGTTGTGTGTCTTTTTTTGGGAGTTACAGATTTAAAAATTAGGAGCACAAAGTCACTAACTGTCCTGCAGCCTGAGAAACCAGAGGAATTAAGCTTCTTTTCTTTTGAAAGAATAAAACTGTCTCTATCTTTAATCATTACATTAGTTTACATTTTCTAGAGTTTGATATAAATGGAATCATATAATATGTACTTTTTTTTTTTTTGGTTTAGAATAGTTCCTCAATATTTGTTTTTAATGACACTGCTTCTTTTGCAAAGTGCAGATTACTTATTTTGTCCCTCACTTTGGGTTTGTCTAATGCTTCCTCATGACTAGATTTGACTAGATTTGGATTATACATTTTTGTATGAATACCTTCTTACAGGAGGGACATAATGTCCATTTGTCCGACTATTCATGATCTTAATTTTGATCACTTGGTTAAAGGTAGTGTCTTCCAGATTTCTCCATTGTAAAATCAGTATTTTTCACTTTGTATTTAATAAATATCTTACAGAGAGATCAAGACATGTAAATATACTGCTATCCCTCAAACTTTCACTCCCCAATTTTAATGTTCATCAGTGATTTTTGCCTGATAGTTGCCAAATTGTGGCTCTGTTTCCATTGTTCCTTCTAAATCTGTTAATTAGTTTTAAACTCCAAAGAAGAGCTTTTTTCTTCTTATTTGTTTCAGTGTGAACCTGTAGATTTTTGTTATATTCAGTAAGTTATACTCCTTTATTATCATTACTTATTTTGATGCTCAAATTTCCCCAAGTTTGGCCAGGGATCACCTTCAACCATTGTTTGAATAATTCTTCATTTTCTGGGACAAGTGTTCTAAGGTTTTCTATTTTCCATCCTGCCCCAGACCAGATGACCAGCTGTTTATCCAAGGAAACTTGGTTCTTTTTGGTGGAGAATGATACTTAGAAACCAAGATCTTGTTAATAGGTATTATTGTTGTTGCTGAAATGTCAGTGGTGTGTTCAAAAGTTAGAATATGCATGTTGAATAGTTCTTCACACGCACACGCACACACACACACACACACCACCCTAATGCTTCAATGTAGTTATGTTGTTCATTTGAAATACAATTTTAATTAGTTTATTTGTTTATTTTCTATTTCAAAGGTCCCCTATAGTTGATGATATTCATATTCTCTTGCTTTCCTCCTCCCCCAAAATATCGCCCTTACCCCTGACAAAGCTGATTCTGAAGAATGTATTTTGTTGTCCTTATACTGAACTCTGACAGTAGAGAGACTTACGCATCCAACAATGCGTGGAGAGGCAGAGGAGAACATAGGGAACACTTCTCTGAGGAATTTCATTCTGAGAGAGCAAGGAACAGTTGTACACTCATTTGTTTCTGTCTTCTTTTGCTTAATATTATGTTTATGAGATTTGCCAATAATGTTGCTTATAATTATAGTTGTTCATTCTTGTTGCAGTGTAGTATTCCATTGTATGTATATATCACAATACCTGTATCCATTCTATTGTTAATGGGAAGTGAAATGTTACAGTACAGAACAGAACAGTAGAATGAACATAGCAGTACTACTATGGATTTTTTTGGGGTGGGGGGGTGGGGGGGCTAGCCGCGCAGCTTGTGGGATCTTAGTTTCCCCACCAGGGGTCAAACTTGCCCCCTGCAGTGGAAGCACAGAGTCCTAACCACTGGACCACCAGGGAATTCCCTGGACATTTCTTTTTTCTATGTTAAAGTCTCTATAGTATTTTTTTTTAATGGAACTTTATATTTATTTATTTATTTATGGCTGTGTTGGGTCTTCGTTGCTGTGCTTGGGCTTTCTTTAGTTGCGGCAAGCGGGGTCTACTCTTGCGGTGTGCCGGCTTCTCATTACAGTGGCTTTTCTTGTTGCGGAGCACGGGCTCTTAGCACGCGACCTTCAGTAGTTGTGGCACAGCAGGCTCAGTAGTTGTGGTTTGTGGGCTCTAGAGTGCAGGCTCAGTAGTTGTGGCGCACCGGCTTAGTTGCTCTGTGGCATGTGGGATCTTTTCGGACCAGGGCTTGAACCTGTGTCCCCTGCATTGGCACGTGGATTTTTAACCACTGTGCCGCCAGGGAAGCCCCCTGGACATTTTTATACAAGTCTTTTGGTGACTATATGCATGCATTCTGTTGAGTGTATTCCTAGGAGTGGAATTTCTGGGTCATGGAATATGTGTATGCTTAGCTTCTATAAATATTACCAAACTGCTGTGGTTGTTCCAATTAAGACTCTCATCAGTAGTGTATGAAAGTTCCACTTGCTCCACATCCTTGCCAACACCGGATATTTTCTGTCTTTTTAAAAAAATATTTATTTTCTTTATTTTTTTGGCTGCATTGGGTCTTTGTTGCGGCGTGTGTGCTTCTCTCTAGTTGCGGTGCATGGGCTTTCTCTAGTTGTGGCGAGCAGGGCCTACTCTTCATTGTGGTGTGCGGGCTTCTCACTGCGGGGGCTTCTCTTGTTGTGGAGCACGGGCTCTAGATGTGCAGGCTTCAGTAGTTGCAGCACGTGGGCTCAGTAGTTGTGGTTTGTGGGCTCTAGAGAGAAGGCTCAGTAGTTGTGGCACACAGGCTTAGTTGCTCTGTGGCATGTGGGATCTTCCTGGAGTAGGGCTCTAACCCGTGTCCCCTACATTGGCAGGCAGATTCTTAACCACTGTGCCACCAGGGAAGTCCCAATTGTGCTTTGTAATGAACAGAAAGTCTTAACTTTAATGTAGTCCAGTTTACCAATCCTCTCCTTTATGATAACTTTATATTTCCTGTTTAAGAAAATTTTGTTGGACTTCCCTGGTGGCACAGTGGTTAAGAATCCGCGTGCCAATGTAGGGGACACGGATGCAAGCCCTGGTCCGGGAAGATCCCACATGCCGCGGAGCAACTAAGCCTGTGCGCCACAAATACTGAGCCTGCATGCCACAACTACTGAAGCCCGTGCACCTAGAGCCCGTGCTGTGCAACAAGAGAAGCCACCGCAGTGAGAGGCGAGAGCACCAGAATGAAGAGTAGGCCCCTGCTCGCCACAACTAGAGAAAGCCTGCGCGCAGCAACAAAGACCCAACACAGCAAAAATAAAATATAAAATGAATAAATAAATAAATCCTTAAAAAAAAAGAAAATTTTGTCTGTTTTTTGCAAATTCCAAGGTCATAAAGATGTTCTCTTTTGTTTTCTTCTTAAAAAGTTACTTTTTTTAAACTTTCACGTTTAGATGTACAAACTGGAATTGACTTTTGTGTATCACATGAGATAGGAGTCAAGATTCATTCTTTTTCATATGGATATCTACTTGACCAGCACCATTACTGAAATGACTGTCCTTTCCCCACTACTGCAACATCAACTTTGTCACAAATCAAGTGATTGATTAGTTCTCAATCTGTTTCTAGACTGTTTCATTGGCCTTTTGTCTATTTTTCTGTCTGAACTCTCATTACTAGGCTTTACAACTAGTCTTTCTAACTGGTAGTATAAGTTCTTCAGTTTTGTTTTCAATATTTATTTGGACTATTTTTTTGGTTCTTTGTATTTTCATCAAAAAAAATTTTTATATGTATTTATTTATTTATTTGGCTGCACTGGGTCTTAGTTGCCTCGTGTGTGTGGGATCTTGGTTGCTGCATGAGGAGTCTTTTTTTTTTAAACAAATTTGTTCATTTTATTTATTTATTTTTGGCTGCACTGGGTCTTTGTTGCTGCGCGCAGGCTTTCTCTATTTGCGGAGAGCAGGGGCTACTCTTCGTTGCGGTGCATGGGCTTCTCATTGTGGTGGCTTCTCTTGTTGCAGAGCATGGACTCTAGGCACACAGGCTTCTGTAGTTGTGGTGCACAGGCCTAACTGCTCTGCGGCATGTGGGATCTTCCCGGACCAGGGCTCGAACCCATGTCCCCTGCATTGGCAGGCAGATTCCTAACCACCACGCCACCAGGGAAGCCCGCGGGGTCTTTTTAGTTGCAGCATGTGAACTCTTAGTTGTGGCATGTGGGATCCAGCTCCCTGACAAGGGATCGAACCCAGGCCCCCTGCATTGGAAGTTCGGAGTCTTAGCCACAGGACCACCAGGGAAATCCCTTCATCAAAATTTTTGAATCAGCTTGTAAATTTCCACCAAAAACCCTGTTGGAATTTTTATTGTTTGTGTTGAATCTATACATCAGTTTGCAGTCAAATGCTCTACCACTGAGCTATACCCCCTCTCATCAGTTTGAAGAGATTGACATTTTTTTTGTTTTTGTTTTATTTTTGCGGTGCGCAGTCCTCTCACTGTTGTGGCCTCCCCCGTTGCATAGCACAGGCTCCGGACGCGCAGGCTCAGCGGCCATGGCTCACGACATGCGGGATGTCGGGACTCCGCGACATGCGGGATCTTCCCGGACCGGGGCACGAACCCGTGTCCCCTGCATCAGCAGGTGGACTCTCAACCACTGCGCCACCAGGGAAGCCCTATAATAATATTTTATTATATGAAACAAATGTACATTTTAAAAACAGAACTGTTAGAATTTTTTTCTTCTAAAATATACTTAACCCCCAAAGGCATATGCCATTTCTCAGAATGTTAACTACTAATGTCTGGGAGAAGTAAAAACAATTTTGATCTACTCTTTTTTTTGATCATAGATTATATTTTTGTCTCCCAATTGTTTCTTTTAATTGAATAACAAGGTGATTAGATAGTCTTCCCAGTGATCTCTTTGGCCAAGAGATAAAGTGTTATTTTTTGCCAAGTTTAGTTCAACTTAGTGTTCTCCATATTCAGAAATACAGTTAATTAAAGCCATTAACTTTATAACTCATAGTCATCTAGGAATTTGCTCCTGGCTAGGTATTCCTCATTTTGCATTTGTAATTTAGCATACTGAGACATATGCATTATTCTATTTATTGAATAGTGAGTTATGTTAAAAGGGGGGGAGAGGTGCTTTTTAGGGACTTAAAGGGTAGGTGCTTTGGCCAGGCTACACTTTCACACACTTTTTAGTATGTTCAAAAACAACAAGGACAACAAAACACAGTTGTTTGTAGATATGCTTCTGAGGGCAGTGTTTTGAATTATGTATCTGTAGCTTGATGATTTGGTATAGTATCACATTTAAGTAATATGAATTGAATGACTAAGCAGTTTGTGAGTTGGTTGCCAAAGTGAAATAGTCTCTTAATATTTACTCCAATTAATATTTTTTGTTTCTTGGGTTTTTTTGTTTGTTTTTGTTTTTGTTTTGCCATGCCAGGCAGCTTGTGGAATTTTAGTTCCCCGACTAGGGATTGAACTTGGGCCATGGCAGTGAAAGCTCCATGTGCTAACCACTGGACCACCAGGGAATTCCCTACTTCAGTTAATATTGATTTTTTTTCCTCCAAATATTAAAGGGTTATTATATGCTTGGTTAGATTAATAGCAGTATATTAGATAACACTGTAAAATGTGCTATTTATTACCATGCTACCTTCTTAGCTAATAGAAATTACACCTGGAAAAATAGCAATACCTATATAGTTTGTGCTTGAAAAGCTAAAAGTTAAGTAGTATTATATGATACAAATTGAACCACTGACTGTTCGCTATCCTGTGGATAGTGTGATAACAGTCTAGTTCCGGAGATGTCCCTTCAGAATTGGTTGACATACTTGTTTAATTTTATTTTATCCATTTTAGTGGGAGTTGCGTGGGACAGGGCCTCTTCTGGCCACTGCTTTTCTCAGTGTTTTCAAACAGCCAGATTTCATTTTGGCATATGTTATATATGGCATATGGAACAAATTTTTGCTACCAACTCTTGCAATTGAGGGCAGATGTTATATGTTCCTAAATGTGCCTTTAAGGAATCTCTTAGGATCACTACTGAGACTTCAGTAGCATACCTCACCACAGAGCTGACCATAGGAAAAAAAGCCTGTGGCGTCTAGGATCATTGCATGTTTAGAATATGTATATATATGTATAACTGAACCATTTTGCTACACACCAAAAATGAATACAACATTGTAAATCAAGTATACGTCAATTAAATAAATAAATAAAAAAAAAATAAACCCCAAGCATGTAAACAAAACCATGCTGATCTTGATTGATTATGACTGGTGGGTGTTCATTTCTGGAATCTTGTCAGTATGGTTCAAATCTTACCTTGCCATTTTGTGTAGACCATCTTATCCAGAAAGAAAAATGTGTGAAAGTGACTTAACACCTTCATCTAGTATCAGTATAATCCAAGTTATACTATCACTTACTAGTGAGCACTGTAGTTTGTTACATGTTTATTTTGCTACAGAGCTTATCTCCCCGTGTCTTTGTTGGTCAGCTTCTTGAAATTTTTATTCCAGAGTAACATTTCAAGAGTTGATGGTTTCAAAACTGCAAACGTCATTCTCCCTATAAAGTAGCCAGTCACTGTAGTACTATGATGGATGTGGCACTAGTGTAACCAGCTAGGAGAGAAGGTGGGATCATATATATTTGTACTATTATCATATTAAAATAAGACACAGCTAGCAAATGAATCAAACTAATCTAAGCAATTCAGGTTATTACCTTGATAATGAGACTCAGTGCTCAAGTCATGATTATCCAGAAAGTTTTGGCTAATTATTGTCAGCTCTTCATGTCTGCTAGTAAGCAACAAGAGAAATCTTGCTCTTTTCTGATTTATTTATGTCCTGTTAACACTGCTACAGTTTAAAAAAAAAAAAAAAGGGCATGATGAGAAAGCAGTGATTAGAAGTGAGATGTTTAAATTACTTCTAAAGCCCAAGCTCAGGCTATAGAGGGTGCTAGTACATCATAGGTGTTCAATACATGTTTGCTGAACAAATGATTCAATGAATGAATGAAATCTCATAAAAAATGTGAGATTCAGACTATCTCACATACCAATGTCTCTTAAAAAAAAAGTGCACTGTAAACCATTATATCCCATGTGTACTTAATATATCATCTCAGCAGCTAGTACCTCAAAACATTTTGGGGTTTATTCTATATATGTCATTTTCAAGTACCAAAGATATTAGGATCATGGGGTGTCTGTAGCAGAAATTCAAGTAGAGGACTTGAGAAAAAAGTTTATAGGAAGTACACAGTGCTTTAAAAATATGCTTAAAGGGCTTCCCTGGTGGTGCAGTGGTTGAGAGTCCGCCTGCCGATGCAGGGGACGCGGTTCGTGCCCCGGTCCGGGAAGATCCCACATGCCGCGGAGCGGCTGGGCCCGTGAGCCATGGCCGCTGAGCCTGCGCGTCCGGAGCCTGTGCTCCGCAACGGGAGAGGCCACAACAGTGAGAGGCCCGCGTACAGCAAATAAATAAATAAATAAATAAAAAGGAAATGAAAACTTGTCACTACTGACTTAGAAAAGTCTTTTGAAAAAAAAAATTTTTTTTTCTTTTTGTTTCACTGGAAAAATGATGCTAAGTTGTAAATGTTAAAAGTATATAAATTGCGGGCTTCTTTGGTGGTGCAGTGGTTAAGAATCTGCCTGCCAATGTAGGGGACACAGGTTCGATCCCTGGTCTGGGAAGCTCCCACGTGCCGTGGAGCAACTAAGCCCATGCGCCACAACTACTGAGCCCACATGCCACAACTACTGAAGCCTGGGCACCTAGAGCCCGTGCCACCACAATAAGAAGCCCACGCACTGCACGAAAAGTAGCACCTGCTCGCCGCAACTAAAGAAAGCCTGTGCAGCAACGAAGGCCCAACGCGGCCAAAAAAAAAAAAAAAAGTATACAAATTGCTTTGTTACGATAAAACTAACCGTGTATACACACACACAGAAAAAAATAAATAACATCTTTAAAGTTGAATGAGGTAAAATTTTTTCTTCTTTTTTTCTCAGTATATCATCAACATTTCCCTTGTAAGTAAAAATTTGTAAAGATTTAAAAAGTATGTGTATAATATTCCTTTGGGTAAATGAACATAACCTACTAAATTACTTTTCATAACTGGATGAATTATTTTGGGTCCCATTTCAAATTATGTTCTTTTTTTTTGTTTTTTTTTGGCTGCGTTGGGTCTTAGTTGTGGCATGCGGGATCTTTTGTTGCAGCGCGGGCTCTCTGTTGTGGTGTGTGGGCTTCTCTCTAGTTGTGGCGTGCGGGTTTTCTCTCTCTAGTTGTGGCACACAGGCTCCAGAGTGCATGGGCCCTGTAGTTTGTGGCAGGCCAGCTCTAGTTGAGGCACAGGAGCTCAGTAGTTGTGGCACGCGGGCTTAGTTGCCCCAGGACATGTGGGATCTTAGTTGCCTGACCAGGGATCCAACCTGTGTCCCCTGCATTGCAAGGAGGATTCTTTGCCACTGGACCACCAGCGAAGTCCCCTCAAATTATGTTCTTGACACTGGAATCTACTAGTCCTGTATTTCAAGCTAGAAGTATTAGCATAACCAAAATATTTAGTATTTTGTTAATGATTTATTATTGCCTAATGGTTTCTAAATCTTTACCACTTTTGGAAACCTGAAGTTTGTAGTACAGGTAGTTTTTGGAAAGTCAGGTCCATTTCCTTCTCTCAAAAAGAGAAACTAAAGTTTCTTTTACCTTCTTTCTGGTAAACACATCTTCATGCCCTCTCAAAGATGGGGGTTGAGCCAGCATTTAAGCATATCTCATTAGCATAGCTAAATGACTGGACACTAGCCAGATCAGATTAGGTACTTGGTGTATTTTTAGCTACCATGGAAAAACCCAGAATTTTAAAGTTATTACTATATTAGTGCTTTAGTCCCACTAAATTTTCTACATGTTTTTTGGTTGCTAGACAAGAGTTCCTAAGACTAATTTGATCCTGGTTTAAATGATCCCAACACTTGTCTTTCATATGATATTTCAAAAATCATAAAGTTAGAACTTCTACATCAGAGGTTTTTAATCTGGATGGGCTTCAGTGCTCTGTGATCCCTTCCCCTCAAAATTATATGTAACATATTGTTTTTTGTTTTTTAACATATTGTTTTATATGCATTTTTCTGGAGAGATGGTCTTTAGCTTTCATTAGATTTCACAGAAATATAAATCATGTCTCCTACTCCCCAAAGTAAAAACAAGTAAGGGGGTCACACCAACCTTTTAAGACTTTGAAGGAGTGAAATTGACAACTGTTACTCTGGTTAAGTTATACTAAGATCCTATATTCCCCCCATGTGGTCATCAGTGTGAGAATGGATCTATTTGTAACATTGTGATAGACCCCTGAAGCAGGGATGCCTGAGGAGCAGAAGTGATGTCTACAAAGGGTCTGGTAGAGTCCTTGCTACATAGTAGGTGTTTAATGTGGTGGTTATTGTTTTATCCTTGAAGAGATTTGCCTATTCATTTCATTACTTTCACCCATTTCCCTCATGCTACCTGACTCACGTTACTTAGAGGAAAGTAACTAAAGTCCTCAGAAGTAGCCAGTACACACCATTTCACAGAATCTGCAAATGCATTTTTCCTGCAAGAGCATTAGGATTATGAATGAATTGGTTTCACTGTTCCCATGTGATGCAGAATTATAGCTGTGGTTTCCGGCGAGACGATGCCACAGTTATTTTCTTGTCCTTGTATAATGAGAGGGTTTTGGTGTTTCTGCCATATTCTAGATATTTACACTACATAGCTCATTTTCGTATCATATTTCGTATGGAACACCATTTTGTGGTGAGTTTTCTGTTAAAGGGCAAAAGTAGGATCAAGACAGGAGGAAGTGGGAGGACAAGACAGTGGAAGCTCACAGTTGATCCAAGCCATGGACTTTTGGAGGGGGCTGATCCAGTTTAGATTTAGAGAGAAAAGTGTGTGTGTGTGTGTGTGTGTGTGTGTGTGTGTGTGTATGTGTGTGTGTTAGTTTCCTCCACACTTGCAGGAGTAAGTTGTTTAGGAATTAACACAGAATTGCAGGGAAATCTGTCTACTAGGCAACATAAAATTAAATTACCTTCTTTATTCACCTACTTCCATTTTCTAGGGACATTTCTGGTACACTATGAGATGTCAAAACAAACAAAAATCAATAAAACAAGGAAAACAAAACAAAATAGTGTTTAACTTATTTCTTTTAAAAAAGTCAGTAACCAGGGAACTTTGTCTTCATTGATAATTAGGTACATAAGATTTTAACAAAATTTAAACTTCTTTGACTTGCAGTGCAGGAAACTGGCAAAGAAAAGGAAAAAGGGAAAAAATGAACATTTATTGAGAGTCTACTATGGGCCCGACACTGTGCTAGAAGGCTTAATGTTACCGTATTTGATCCTGACAGTGACCCATGAAGTATAAGTATTAGGACTCTCATTTAGCAGACCAGGAAATGGAAACCCACCTTAAAAAATGTATTAATTTCCCCTGGCTAGCAAGTAGTAGAGGCACTCTTT
>NW_006784004.1:84780-94090 GCF_000442215.2 Lipotes vexillifer | reverse complement strand
CCATTATGATAAAGGAGAATCAAACAATTTCTTCTTTTTAAAAAACTGAGATCTAATTCATGTATCATAAAATTCACTCTTTTGAAAGTGTACAATAATGCAATAGTGGTTTTATATACATATACATATATATATATATATTATTCTTTTTTGCCTGCAGAGCTTGCAGGATCTTAATTCCGCAACCAGGCATCGAACCAGTGCCCCCTGCAGTAGAAGCACGGAGTCCTAACCACTGGATCGCCAAGGAATTCCCGGTCTTTAGTATATTTACAAAGCTGTGCAACCTTTACCACAATCTAATTCTAGAACACGTTCATCACCCCAAAAAAGAAACCCAGTATAATTAAGCAGTGACTCCCCATTCTTCTCTCCCTCAGCTCCTGGTAACCACTAATTTGCTTTTTGTCTTTATGGATTTGCCTATTCTGGGCATTTCATGTAAATGGAACCATACAACATTTGGTCTTTTGTATCTGGCTTCTTTTACTTTAGCATAATGTTTTCAAGTTTCATCCATGTCATAGCATTTATCAGTACTTCGTTCCCTTTTATGGCTGAATAATATTTCATTGCATGAGTAAACCACATTTTGTATAAACATTCATCAGTTGATGGACTTCTGAGTTGTTTCTACTTTTTGGCTACTATGAATAATGCATTTACGAACATTTGTACACAGGTTTTTTTTGTGGACATGTGTTTTCAGTTATTAGGGGTATATCCCTAGGATTGGAACTGCTGGGTCATATGGTAACTCTTTGTTTAACTTTAAGGAATTGCCAAACTGTTTTCCAAAGTAGCTGTACCATTTTAGATTCAACAGTCCTCATCAAAACTTATTATCTGGGGCTTCCCTGGTGGCGCAGTGGTTGAGAGTCCGCCTGCCAATGCAGGGGACACGGGTTCGTGCCCTGGTCCGGGAAGATCCCACACGCCGCGGAGCGGCTGGGCCCGTGAGCCACGGCCACTGAGCCTGTGCGTCTGGAGCCTGTGCTCCGCAACAGGAGAGGCCACAACAGTGAGAGGCCCATACCGCAAAAAAAACCAACAACAAAAACCTTATTATCTGATTTTCTGATTATTGCCTTCCTAGTCGGTGTGAAGTGGTATTCCAGGATGGTTTTGATTTGCATTTCTCTAATGATTAATGATATCAAGCATCTTATCATGTCCTTATTGACCATTTGTATATCTTTTTTGGAGAAGTGTCTGTTCAAGTCTGTCTTAGTCCGTTTGGGCTGCTATAACAAAATACTGCAGATGGGGTGGCTTATAAACAACAGAAATTTATTGCTCATAGTTCTAGAGAAGGCACCAGCATGGTTGAATTCTGGTGAAGGCCCACTTCCTGGTTCATGGTTTGTGCCTTCTCACTGTGTCCTCACATGGTGGAAGAGGCTAGGGAACTCTCTGGAGCTTCTTTTAGAAGGCACTAATCCCATTCATGAGGCTTCTACCCTCATGACTTAAGCATCTCCCAAAGGCCCCATCTTCTAATATTATATTGGGCTTTAGGATTTCAAAAAATGAATTTTGGGGGGACACAAACATTGTGTAGTGCTTGTCATTTGGTAGCCACCAAACAAATGTTGGTTGAATTAAATGATACTAGTCATAGATGTGGAACTGGTATGTAGTAAACATTGATATCTGAAGGGGTTAATAACAACTGTTATATATTGAGTACTTACTAAGTGCCTGGTACTGTATTAAGCACTGACATGCTCATTATCTCATGTAATCCTTGTAATAATCCTATGAAACATACATTCTTCCCCCAATGTATAAAGTAAGACACTGAGGCTTAGACAGGCCAAGTAATTTGTCTAAGATTACACAGTTGATCTTGGATTAGAGCCCTTGGCTTCGATGGTAAGTGCTCATTTAAAGCACCATGTTCCCGGGAATTTCCTGGATGTCCATTAGTTAGGACTCAACACTTCAGCTACCGAGGGCCAGGGTTCGATCCCTGGTCAGGGAACTAAAATCCCACAAGTGGCGTGGCATGGCCAAAATAATAAATAAATAAATAAAATTAACCACCATGTTTCTGAGCAAGGGGAAGAAGCCAAATATGAAGGACCTGGAGGATAGAGAGAAGTGGGACCAAAATGTGGACTGGTTAAGGATAGCCCTGCTAAGGTGATTGCTGCTATCTTTTAGACTTTTGAAACTTTGAAAGAGATGTTGTATAAGAATCTTATACTAGGTTCATTTTAACAAGGAAACTATATAGCACTGTATAGCACAGGAAACTATATTCAGTATCTTGTAATAACCCATGATGGGAAAGAATCTGAAAAAGAATATATATATGTGCATATATATATGCAACTGAATCATTTTGCTGCACACCAGAAACTAACACACCAAAAAAAAAAAAAGCTCCCTAGGGACTTCCCTGGAGGTCCAGTGGTTAAGACTCCATGCTCCCAATGCAGGGGGCACAGGGTCGATCCCTGGTGGGTGAACTAAGATCTTGCATGCCACACGACACAGCCAAAAAAAAAAAAGAAAAACTAACACAACATTGTAAGTCAACTATACTTCAATAAAAATTAAACGAAAAAAGAATCTTTTTTTTTTTTTTTTTGCGGCACGCGGGCCTCTCACTGCTGTGGCCTCTCCCATTGCCGAGCACAGGCTCGGGACGCACAGACTCAGCGGCCATGGCTCACGGGCCCAGCCGCTCCATGGCGTGTGGGATCCTCCCGAAGCGGGGCACGAACCCACGTCCCCTGCATCGGCAGGCGGACTCTCAACCACTGTGCCACCAGGGAAGTCCAAAAAAAGAATCTTAAACGTTCATTTTGCAAAAATACAATTTTTTGACATAAATCAACTATTTAAACTCTTTGAGTTTGCCAATTCCACTGCTTCTGTATTTTAATTTCAAGGTTACAGTTCTCTTTTTTTTTTTTTTCTTGCGTTATGCGGGCCTCTCACTGTCGTGGCCTCTCCCATTTGCGGAGCACAGGCTCCGGACGCGCAGGCCCAGCGGCCATGGCTCACGGGCCCAGCCGCTCTGCGGCATGTGGGATCCTCCCGAAACAGGGCACGAACCCGCGTCTCCTGCATCGGCAGGCGGACTCTCAAGCACTGCGCCACCAGGGAAGCCCTACAGTTCTCTTTAACAATACTTTTAGCTTTTTTTCTCCATTTTTAATTTTTACCTAAGAAAATTTTACCCTCCCTGGACCTCATTACCCTCTGCATCCTGGGATGGTAATTAATTCTACACTATGGTGTAAATTTTTTCACTCTCCTATGCCTCCAAGGAGATGTTTTTTTATTTTGTGTAGTTTTTCTAATTGTCTTCAGCTGGCGGGTTGTTCCAAATTATCAATTTTGTTATCACTGGAAGTGAATGTTTCATATTCTTTTTTAACTAATAAATTTATGTTATAATGGTATGGTGAAATTAGCACGCCCTAACTCTAGCAGAAATCTTGTTAATACTAGACTTATCTGGGGGAGGTTCCAATGTCCCAAAATATTGTTTGCTTGAATATCTCCATTTTTATATTAAATGAGTTTATTTTTTATTTTTATTTTTTGCGGTACGCTGGCCTCTCACTGTTGTGGCCTCTCCCGTTGCGGGGCACAGGCTCCGGACGCGCAGGCTCAGCGCCCATGGCTCACGGGCCCAGCCGCTCCGCGGCATGTGGGATCTTCCCAGACCGGGGCACGAACCCGTGTCCCCTGCATTGGCAGGCAGACTCTCAACCACTGCGCCACCAGGGAAGCCCTTAAATGAGTTTTAATTGCTTAATACCTTGTTTATTTGTACATGTTCATGTGACAGCCATCATTCTCCATTGCTGTAGTGGAACCACCTGCAAGTCAGCTGCCATACCAGAAGCTTTTTTCATAGCCATTATAGCATTTAACCCTAAAGTCAGCTTTGTCCCTCACTGAGTCTATGAGAGGTTAACTTACTCCGGGTCCCATAGTTAATAAGCATCATTGGGATTTGGATCCCACCAAGGACATACTGATCTTGTATAAGATCATATTTTCATATTGTATGATGTAACATCTTAAGGTGGACAAGCCATGAGGAAATAATACTTTCTTTTCAAAAAAATCTAAATTAATTTTCTCTTATCACATACATAGTTATGATTAAGAGAATTGTTAGGTATAGTGGTCCTTCATCCCCACCACCCACTCCCCAAACCCACTAATTCTTCATTTATTATGACGATTAGCAAAAGTAACCTTATAAAAATATGGTATATATTCATAAATTTGGACACAATCACAGCATCAGTGAATGCAGTTTGACTTATTCTCAAATGATGTGCATGAAAGAACTGTTGTTATGAGCAAGGAAAATATCAATTCACAGTTTATAAATATCTAGTAAAAACATTAAGAACCATTTATTTTATTTTAAACAGCAAGAGCTAATGTACACTTTGAATAAGTGTTTGAACTCAGGTAAATCAAACAGATTTGGGGGAAAATTGCATTTTCTTAATTAGTCATTAAGAGTATCTATGGAAACGCCATTATAATCGTTTAGGCTAAAACATTCCTGATAAAGATAGGCAAGTTTTTCATTTAAATCTGCACAGTTCACACAGGTATAACCTTGAGCTCCATACTTGTTGATTTTTTTTTTCTGTACGCGGGCCTCTCACTGCTGTGGCCTCTCCCGATGCGGAGCACAGGCTCCGGACGCGCAGGCCCAGCGGCCATGGCTCACGGGCCCAGTCGCTCCGCGGCACGCGGGATCCTCCCGGACCGGGGCACGAACCCGTCCCCCCGCATCGGCAGGCGGGCCCCCAACCACTGCGCCACCAGGGAAGCTCACCATACTTGTTGATTTCTAAGGTGGACTGTGGGGAAAATAACTTTTTTGTTTTCTTGCTACGACAAATATATCTCCTCTTGATCCCACAAGTTATTCCTAAAGGGCTTTACATTGCAAAAGCTCAAAATGATCCCCTCAGACAACGAAATCGTAATCTCAAGTTAGAAGAAACGTCTCTAGGACTTCCCTGGCGGTCCAGTGGTTAAGAGTCTGTGCTTCCGCTGCAGGCGGCATGGGTCCCATCCCTGGTCAACCCCTGGTTGGAGAACTAAGATCCCACATGCTCTGCGGCCAAAAAAAAAAAAGTCTCTAGTAAGAATATCAAGGACTGTTTATTTATTTTAGTTTAAACAAGAGCTAATGTACCCACTGAATAAGTATTTGGATATCAAGAAAGTCAAACAGACTTTAGAAAAAATTAATTTTAGGCATTCTATAATTATAAATATTGTGGGCTCCATGTCAAGTTTTTTGTTTTTTCTCTCTACCTGAGTTAAGCTCAATGGAAAAGTTATTCATTGTCAGAGATTCCACAGGTGTTAGGCAGTGCCTCGAATATAGCTGGTGTTCTCTGTTCTATTTCTGGAATGAAAAAAAGAAGGGCATCCCTTTCTCCAAACATCAGAAGCATCTCTCCAGTACAACCAGAGTTACCCAGCTGAAGGAGTAACATTTCTTGGCAGGCAAATCTTGCTTCTCCATAGATTGTGTGGGACTCAAGTAAATTAGTTCAAAAACTAAAGAGGTTAACCCTTCCTGAGTAACTGATCTCATCTTAACAAAAACCTACATACACTTATTCTCAAAATATTGCTTTACTCTGATTAGGAGACTTAGTTACATGAGAGTTTTTTCTAGCTAAAATACAAAGGTTTCAGACCTAGGATAAACCAGTCACCTCTCCTTAGACCTGGGATAAACCAGTCACCTCTCCTTAGTTCTCTTGAAAAGGTAGCTGTTTGTGATGAACAACTTAACAGGGGTATCATTGTCTTTTTAAAGGACCAATTATGGAAAGTTGAAGGATGGAACAGAAACATTTCAAACCAGAATGGTAGAGAATTAAGGCTGATTACACCTCTTCATATGCATTCTCAATGACCCGCATTAATGCCCATGTTGTAGCTATCTATTTATATGCATTTCTCCCCATAGTGTGACTGTCAATAGCCACAGTGCTCCCAGTGTCCTTGTATATGTTGTTACCTCCATCTGGGGCACATACTTTTCCTCTGTCCCTCTATGTTTAACCAACTCCTTCTTACAGTGGAAATAAATGTCAGTTTCTCTGGGAAGCCTTCTCTGGACTTGCATAGATCTCTGGGCTCATCCCTTTTCTACACTCTACTTCATAATAATTATCTGTTTCTGTCTCTCCTGAGATGGTGCGGCCCAGGGGGGAGCGGGGAGCCCAGCACCATATCTGCATATTGAAAGTGCCCAACACTTGTTTTAAAACAACACTATTGTTTTAACAGTTTTTGGTTATTAAATGGGGGAATTGCATTGTAAAAACGTGAATTAACAAATTGGCTTGATTTTGCTAAACTTAGGAGACACCTAGGTCTAACTTTCTCTGAAAGAAGTTGTATGTGTGTAAATGTTTTGAGGTTCTCAGTGAAACAAGACAGTTTTAGGATTTTGCTATTAGATCAAAAACTGAGGGTATTGGACTTCCCTGGTGGCGCAGTGGTTAAGAATCTGCCTGCCATTGCAGGGGACATGGGTTCGAGGCCTGGTCCAGGAAGATCCCACATGCCGCGGAGCAACTAAGCCTGTGTATCACAGTGACTGAGCCTGCGCTCTAGAGCCTGGGAGCCACAACCACTGAGCCTGCGCGCCACAACTACTGAAGCCCATGCGCCTAGAGCCCATGCTCTGCAGCAAGAGAAGCCACCACAATGAGACGCCCACGCACCACAACGAAGAGTAGCCCCCACTCGCCGCAATAAGAGAAAGCCTGCGTGCAGCAACGAAGACCCAATGCAGCCAAAAATAAAAAATAATAAATAAATAAAACACAAAAAACTGAGGGTACAGTGCTCTCTAGAGTCAGCTCTCTTGCATGAATAACATAGAGAAGGAGCCCGAAGGTACAGAACTTCCTTTAAAAAAAAGAATAACATTAATTATAAAATACACAGGACAGACTAGGAATAATAAGAAGCATTCAATATATCATTCACAAAAGGGGAAATATTTTCTAAATTGCAGCATCCTTTGTGATTTGTTTTTGACAAAAAGCCATAGATGCTGTTATTGGATTTCGCTGTTCAAATTATGGATCTAGACTGTAATAGAGGGAGTAGACTTGTCAGTTTCAAGTTAGTACTACGAATTGTTGAAAAGAAATTGGGGAGAGGTGATATTTTAGTCCCATTTAGTCTTTGGCATTATCTATGGTTCACCTCATTGTCAACTGTTCTCACTTGGCAGCTGCTGAAGATCACTGCTTGCTTACTTGTTACTTAGTTCTTGCTATTGAAGAGCAGTTATTTTTACCAGCAGTAAGCAGGACTGCTAGAGAGAATGGAGTTGGATACTTGGTAGACCAGGCCCCTTAGAGGGAAAAAGCATTACTGCAGATAAGCCTCAGGGAAGGAAGTGGGGGAGGGAAGCCAGGGAAAGGCTGTGCCAGGGGATCGACTCAAATCACTCACGATTAAAAACTGAGAAGATCTCCAGTGTTAGCCTTTCAGGTTCCTATGTCTCACACGACATAAAATTAAACCAACTTTAAGATCTCCATTAGAATTGTTAAAGTATGAACCACCTTTTTTTTGTTATTCTTATTGATTGGAAGTTTACAAAAGGTGGTACTTGGAATATCTTAACCAAGTATCACAGCAAAAGCTATGTCTCTAACAGTAAATAAGAGGAGACATATAGGAGGATTTCATGGGAGGCGAGAGCGTGGCTTATATTGGAAGGATTTTGTGTTGCGCAGGTATCAATTTTGAGGAATAGTAAATAACTCGAGATTAATTTAGAAGAAGACTCCACCTAGGCAGTATTTGTATGTCTAGTTTCTTGTGGGTGCAGAATTGCTTATGTTTAGAAAGAGAAGTAGGATTTTGAAATTATTCATAAATTTATCTCTGAGGACACACAATATTATCTTTTAAAAAATACACCTAGGGTTCCCTGGTGGTGCAGTGGTTGGGAATCTGCCTGCCAATTAAGGGGGCACGGGTTCAAGCCCTGGTCCAGCGAGATCCCACATGTCATGGAGCAACTAAACCCGTGTGTCACAACTACTGAGCCGGTGCTCTAGAGCCCGCGAGCCACAACTACTGAAGCCTGTGCGCTTAGAGCCTGTGCTCTGCAACAAGCGAAGCCACTGCAATGAGAAGCCTGCACACCGCAACAAAGAGTAGCTCCTGCTCGCTGCAACTAAAGAAAGCCCACATGCAGCAACGAAGACCCAACACAGCCAAAAATATATATTAATTAATTAATTTAAAAAATACTAATCTTTGGACTTCCCTGGTGGTCCAGTGGCTAAAGATTCCTCGCTCCAGGCCTGGGTTCCATCCCTGGTCAGGGAACTAGATCCCACATGCTGCAACGCCCATGTGCCACAAGTAGGACCCGGTGCAGCCAAATAAATAAATAAACAAATATTAGGAAAAAAATACTAATCTTCTTGAGCTGCTGTTGTAGCCTAAAAATGATAAATGTGAGGGGTTTGTTTTGGAAGTATTGTTGATTTACAGGATTATATTAGTTTCAGGTGTACAACATAGTGATTCAATATTTTTATAACTAAGGGTGTGGTTTTGAAGTGTTTTGTTTTTTTTTTTCTTTTTTGCTGTACGTGGACCTCTCACTGTCGTGGCCCCTCCCATTGCGGAGCACAGGCTCCGGACGCGCAGGCTCAGCGGCCATGGCTCATGGGCCCAGCCGCTCCGCGGCATGTGGGATCCTCCCGGACCGGGGCTCGAACCCGTGTCCCCTGCATTGGCAGGCGGACTCTCAACCACTGCGCCACCAGGGAAGCCCTTGAAGTGTTTTTTGTTTTTGTTTTGTTTTTGGCCGCATCACACGGCATGTGGGATCTTAGTTCCTGACCAGGGACTGAACCTGTGCCCCCTGCAGTAGAAGCGTGGAGTCTTAACCACTGGACCGCCAAGGAAGTCCCTTTTTTTGTGTGTGAAGATGGTTCTTTTAAGGTTATTTTGAGATATTTGCAAATTCTATTGTTGAGTAATGAAGAGGAATTATAGAGAGAGCAATGTAAATGGTTAGATTCAGGCTCAAGTTCAGGTTTTAACTTGCTGTGTAACCTGAGTTAAGTAATTTTACCTCTTTGGGCCTCAGTTTATCTATGACCTAAATTTTCTCTGATGTTCTTTTTTTAGCTATGTAATCGTGTGACTTTTAAGAGAAAAGGGATCTCATTTTGTAATATTTGAAAAAACCTAATACACTTGAGTTATTACAAAATTAAGTAACTCATGCAACTTAATATTGGTTCCTTGTAGGGAA
>NW_006784004.1:74841-84758 GCF_000442215.2 Lipotes vexillifer | reverse complement strand
GAAAAACAAATAAATTTAAGTGACAAAAATAAGTTCTGAATAGGTTGGACTACAACGCAATGTGTCTTAGTTTCTCAGCTTGTCATTCATTCAACTGGATCTAGTTGTATGCATTTTGCCCTAAATAATAAGATAATGGAGGGCTTCCCTGGTGGCGCAGTGGTTGAGACTCCGCCCGCCGATGCAGGGGACACGGGTTCGTGCCCCGGTCCGGGAAGATCCCACATGCCACGGAGCGGATAGGCCCGTGAGCCATGGCCACTAGGCCTGTGTGTCCGGAGCCTGTGCTCGGCAGCGGGAGAGGCCACATCAGTAAGAGGCCCGCATACCGCAAAAAAAAAAAAAAAAGGATAATGGGAATGGCTCTCGACCTCCACTTTCTCTGCTAGTAATTTCTGATTATTTTCTCCATCAAAGTTCATGTCACCTAAGCCTTGAGCTGAGATGGACAAATCGCTAGGTATAGGATTTAGAACAGATGGTCACAACTAATTGATGTTACCAATCTACTCTGTGTTCAAACAAGTATAGATCTTCATGGTGTAGTATCAGTTGGATATTTGGAGTTAATGTTAGTTCTGGTCACTTCCATTAACCCCCATTTAGCTGGGATGAGCTTTGACTTTATTATTAACTCGTTTTACAGAACACTAAACATAGACCTTCGATGTTTGCTTAGGTTGCCAAGTGCAATGTTGTGTGGTTTCATGAGTATCCCATACAGTGAAAACGCCTGTCTGTGGGGCTTTAAAAAATGGACCTCTCACCAGTGTGGATATTCAGTAGACCTAACACTCTGATCCTGATTTTATTTTATTGAGGCAAACGTATGGATCACACAGGTAATAAAATGATTTAAAATATATAATTATATATTTTTTATTTTTTCGGCACACGGCACATGGGATCGTAGTTCCCCAACCAGGGATCGAACCCGCATCCTCTGCACTGGAAGCACGGAGTCTTAACCGCTTAACGGCCAGGGAAGTCCCCTATAATTATATCTTAATATATCATGGTCATTTTACTAAATTGTGAGCAATCAACCTCGGAAAATGTTGATGCTTTTTAAAAATGTTATTCAAGGGGAGAGGCATAATCTGTAATTGAAATGGAAAACACATTAAGAAATGTAGAGCTACCCTGTGTGCATTGCTGATGGGAATGTAAAATGGTAAAAAATAATTTGGCTGCAGAAAATGGTTTGGTGGTTCCTCAAAAAATTAAACAGAATTGTCATATGACCCAGCAATTCTACTCCCAGGTATATACTCAAATGAATTGAATGCAGGGACTCAAATAGATACCTGTATACCCATGTTCATAGCAGTATTATTCACAATAGTCAAAAGGTAGAAATGAGCCAAAAGTGTATCAACAGAAGAATGGGTAACAAAATGTTGTTATTCAGCCTTAAAAAAGAATGAAAATCTTAATACATCTTACAACATGGATGAACCTTGAAAACATTATGCTAAGTGAAATAAGCCAGATGTAAAAGAACAAATGTTGTGTGATACTACTTATATGAGGTACCTAGAGCAGGCAAATTTATAGACTCGGAAAGTAGAACAGAAGTTAGCACGGGAGCGGGAAGTTACTGTTTAATGAGTACAGAGTTTCTGTTTGGAATGATGAAAAAGTTCTGGAAATGTAAAGTGGTGATACTTGCACAACATTGTGGATATACTTAATGCTACTAAATTGTACACTTTAAAACGGTTAAAATGGAAAATTTTATGTTATGTATATTTTACCACACACACAAAAATCTCCAAAGAGAAAGAAATGTAGGGTTAAAAGGTTTAGCACTCATTTTCAAATCTTGTATTTGGTCCTGTTTTTCTACCCATTCATTTCACGGTTGCTTCATTCCCCACAGACAGCTTCTTAGCGTGGGCTCAGTGTGCTTAAAGTTGCCGTGGTGGATGTGGTTAGGTCAAAATCCACTGGTTTTGCTTGCTGCTTACATTTGTTAAAAATTTTGAAAGTGGGTGGGTGAGGGAGAGGTATTTTAAAGTGGGGAAACAATGCATGTTGGACTTCCCATTCCAACAAGAAAAGCGTGCTTTTGTGGCAGACTGAAAGGCTAGGAATCAAGGGTGATGAAATACAGGCTTTCCGGCCCTCTCTCTGTTCCCGATTTCTGGTTGTGGGAATCTGTTCTGAATCCAACTGCAAGTGGAAAACCAATCTTTGGCTGAGCAGCCAGTGAGGCCCTCCTGCCAATCCCCCAAATGTGCTGCTGAAACTTGGGCCCTGTGAGGATGGAGCTGAGGCTGTCTTCCCAAAATCTGTGCAGCTGTCAAGGTGGCTGTGATGGGACTGTGACTGGCCTCTGCACTGCATTTTGGCAGTGACCTTGAGACCTGCCAGCTCAAACAGCTGTCCTGGTTCTTCGTCTACTGCCCCTGTTACATGTCCAGGAAGCTGAAGGGAGGGGCTAAACTCCTCTGGCTCTGTCATTCCCAGGGTCTGGCAAGTTCTAACTGTGGTGCCCAGCTCTCCCAGTGCTTACCACCCACTGGGCATGGGGGCAGTTCAGGTGTGTTGAGTGTGGCTGGTTGCTTTTTCCACTTCTGGCTCAGCTCCCAATCCCTGGGAAGTAAGTGGCTGTGTCTGTCCATCAGCCCGTGCACAGACAGGCTCCACGCGGGGACTTGCTTGGCAGCTCTGCGGAGAGATGCTCAGTGACAGTTGATGATCCTGGGAGGCAGAGGAGCCAGAGGTGCTTCTTCTGTCCCAAAGTTATGAATCCGCCTTCTGGAAGGGATGGATTTCTTTGGGAAATGAAGGTCATCAGAAATGTCCAGAGCAAGAGAGAGAAATCTTTGAAATCTCCAGCCGCTCAGAGTAGCAAGTGCATTTTGAAAACTCCTCCACCTCTCCTTGCCCTCATCCTGTCCTTTCCCTTTTAAGTGGCTTTATTATTATTTTTTAATCCGCCTTTATCATTGGACATTTATTGACAGAAATCAAATTGCTGTGTTTCTGGGCAAAGCGCCTGCTGCAGAGAGGTGTGGTTCCCGAGGAATGAGACACGCAGCCCAACAGCTGAGCCTACACTGTCCTCACATAACCTCCCTGCCTTAAATATCGCCAATATTTAGCCTTGCCTTATAAAGTAAAAATGCACAATACCTTCCAGAGTTTCAGCAAGCCCAAATGCCCCCATCAGCTCAGTTATATCTCCTGTACGTTAAAGACAGGACCGCGCACCCCTCCCCCCGCGCAGACCTGCCCTCGGAGCCGCCAAGAGGTTACTAATCAGGGAGAATCCGCCATCGATCCAATGGTGGAGACCTGGGGGATTTGTGTGCATTGTTTTTGCTGAAGCCTCCTGTGATTTCGGCGCGACCAGATCCTCTGCAGCGAACTCCATGTCGCAGCTTGTGGCTGCCTGTGTCCTGTGGTGAGAGCGGAGCCGCACAGGAGATCCTTTGTCTAGGAAGGCTAGGCAGAGAAGATCACTTTGGAGTTGCTAAGCTCTGCATTGCCATTGGCTGCACTCTTTGTGGGGCTGTTTTTGCAAAAGGCATGCCCAGCACGTCTACAGTGCTGGCAGGCCAGGGCTGCCTTTAAACACCATGATAATAATACCAAAAAGCAGTTTGCAGAACTGTTCAACTGTAGAGGCTTCCTCTGCAGAAGCAAGCAAGATGGCTACCTCGTGGGCTTCGCTGTGAAGAATGCAGAGGCTAATTAAGACAGACTTTAAGGGGAAAAAAGGGTATTTCCCTACTTCATCTTTATGCAAGGCTTTTTTTCAGTGACTTTTGAAGTGTACATTTTACATAAGCTCTTTAGGTTCTGTCTAGCAAACATGTTGATGATTTTAGATGGTATAAGTAGTTTTATAGAGAATAGCCAAAAAATTTTTGGGGGAGAGGTGGGAGCTAATTTTTTTTCTCTTATATGGAGGCTCATTTTGCAATTTGATTTTTTTTAGGTTATAAAGGAAAACAAGAGGCCCCAGAGGGAAAAGAAGCCCAAAGTTTTAAAGGTAATCAGCTATTGATTAACTCATATTTAATATTTTTCCATTTCATATAGTATTTTTCTGTCACTTAGGGGTAAATTTGGAGTACAGTAGATGTAAATTCTCCCAGATTTTCAGTAGATAAATGAATTTTCACTCAACTAAAGTGTTTTCTCTCTCTTTATCTCTCTCTCTCTCTCTCTCTCTCTCTCTCTTTTTGATACGTTGCATAATATGCATATTAGCATCCTTTATTTTCAACTCCACACGAGTCTGCAGAAAGAAAACTTTATATGCAAGTGTTGTGAATAAAATTTGTGGCTTTTTTTTGTAGCTCCATTTGTAGCATCTGCATTTGTGGTGTTGCACCAGTGTGTAAACTTCAGCTCTTAAGGAGAAAGACACTGTTTAAAGTTGACAGCTATGATCCATTGTGATTTTAATGGACCTTCCATTAAACACTATTTTAAAATGTGTGATTTTTCCAAAGGAAAAGGTGCTTAGAGGTTCTAGTTCAGCTTAAAATGTGTAAGTCATTGAGGTTTTACAGCCAAATTACAATTGCTTAATCCCAAATTCTCATTATATCATCTTTAATTTGGGCATTCATGGAGCTGTAGGAATGTGTATGTTTTCTTTATTTTCAGTAGTTTGCCTATTTAGTAGTTACCTAATTCAGTTATAAGCTAGCAGTCTGTGTTACGAGCTTTGTATAGTATTTAAAATGGTTAATTTAAAAGCATATGACATTACTAAAAGTTCAAGACTAGCTTTAGCAAATAGGTGCTTATGTGTTAAAGGTTTCAAGTGGTATATTGCTATTATGAATGTAAGTATCCTGAGCAGTCAACCTTTTTAATTCAAGAAGACATATTAAACAATAAAATGACTGGTCTTTAAAATTATATTGTGTATATATAATTGAAAATATCTTACCTTAATCTTAGCTTTTCTTTTGCAAATAAAGTTTTGGCACTCATAGAGGAACAACATGTTTGAACTATGGATATAGCACATTTTAAAATCTCATTTGTTTCCTCAGTTGTGTACCTTGAAAATGCTACTGACATGCAGAAGCAAACCTTGCATTGCTTTCTAATTTGTCTGACCACTTCAAGTTTCTGTTTCCTGTGTGTACACAGCATTGCCATGTATATTTTTCATCAACCAACAAGTATTTATTTAATATTTACCACACAGTCATCAATGTGCCAGGCACTGTGAAATGAATGAGATTGCTTGGCACAAATTCTCACTGGGCCTGGACAAATAGAATACTGGTTATTTTCAAGGTAAATTAAACCCTTCTCTCTTTTTCTCCTGCATATTGATCCACCTGCCCCCTTTTAATCCTTTCCCCTCCCCCAATTATAGAAGAATGTCATTAAAATCCCTAAGTATATTTCTTAATCTCTTTTTACACTTCCTGTATTGGGTGTATCCATCTCAGGTGTTTTGTCTAAAATCTTCAAGTGAGAAATAGTTTCAGTCCTGCTGTTATAAATGGCTCTCAAATTTGTGTGTGGGGGGGTGGCGTGGGGTGGGAAAGCAGCATGGAAGAAAGGGATGGAGACTGCATGGACAAACTAACATGGACTAATCTTGGTAGCTAAATCATCACCTGCCTTTCCTACAAGGTAGAATTGGACTTTGGGAATACTATTTAATTCTATGTTTATTTTGTTAGTCTGTGGGTGTCCTGTCACCTGAAATAAATTTCAGAAGTAAATATACTGTGTATTGCTTTTTTGAATCATGGCAATGGACCCTGACTTTTAAAAAGAAATAAGTGCCTGTGGATGGCTGAAATTCATGTGCCACAGCAAGCAGAACCAAACTGTTGCTCACTTCCTCTATAGTTATCAGTTGTTGTACCACAGTAGAGAAATGCTCTAAAAGGAAAAAAATTATTTTTTTTCCTGATGTTGGCATTTTTAAATGTTTTCTTTAATTTTCTGTTGGGCATAATTTTTTTTGTTCCTTTTCAAAAGAAAGCTTTGTTTCTCTGCTCCACAGGAGAAATGCTAAAATACTTTCAGATTTTAGCTTGATATGTGTAAAATATAGTTAGAGCAAGTGTAGAATATTATATAACCCTGAAGGAGATGTTAAGAAAACTAAATCCAACTTTTGGGAGGGAGGGTGGAGGAAAAGTAAAACTTTCCATTTAGGATTTTATGGGTGAGAACTTAACATTCCAGCTGGCTGCTACCCAGGGGATCAGTCATGGGAATCTACAGGTTACACCTTGGTTTCCTTTCATAATTCTTTCTTTGCTTTTGGCATTGTGCCAGACTTCTACTCTTCCTTTGACTCTGGCCTCTTAAGTCTTCACATCTCCTGGGTCCCTTGCTCTTTGTCAGGGTGGCTGCTACGTATAGGTATCCTGACTCATTTTCATCTTCATCTGTTGGGAGGTAGTTGGATAAATGAAGAGTCTGACTAAGGAAATTGGGAATAGAATTGAAGCTTGTCTCATCCTACTCTGAACCTGCTAACTAAATACTGAATCCAGTTGTGGGGCTGAAATTGCCTGGTGTGTCTCACACCTCTCATCTTTAAACAATCTGTTATCTATTATCTATATCAAACAATATATTATCTATATCAAAAACCTGTATGCATTCTATTGCAATTCGAAGTTTAAAACTATACATAGTGATCTCAAATCCCAGACTACAGAGAGTGTTTTCCTCGAGCTGAAATGACAGTTTCTGTCCAAAGCAGTCTAATGGCCAGAATGGGCACCAAATGATGGGGGTGAGGGTGGGGGTGCTCAGCACAAACTCCTGCCCCCACTGGGGCTGAAGGACCAGGTTCCTGCTCAGGCGCTCTTGTTGATCACTGGAGTTGATCTGTCTTCATAGATGGCAGCATGTTAGCTGTGCTGTAATTGTTTGCTTGACTGTTGAGTAAGGTGAAGGTATGAGATGATTTCAGGCCTTGATTCATGAACTTGTACTTGTGAGTGGCATGGTTTGGAGCTCCTCTTGGTAGAAACATTTATGTAAATAATCACTATTTTGTGTTTTGGGGTGGGAGAAAGTCAATTTTAAGGTAATATCACTTTAGTTAGGAGTCTAGGACTCCCTGTCCCTAGAGAAAATCAGATTACACAGTTAGTTGGGAGTATTGGGGAGAATTTAATAAAGGGATTGTTTAAAAGGTGTGGGCAGGGTTCAGAAAAATCTAGGGATGACAAAGCATCCCAGGACTAACGACAGCAGAGAGATATTGCCATTCCTAGGCCTGAAAGGGCAGGGGCTTTTGTGTGGCCTTTGATAATGGGATCTTTCTTGAAGTGAAAGTCATGGGGAGGTGGGTATGGAAATAAATACTCTGCCATCCAGTTTCCTGCTGCTTTCATTGGTTGATCCCAGTCAGAAGCCAAAAGGAAAAAGGGAGCCTACTGATGATGAAATATATCTTGTTCTGCCTCCTGTGTCATGTAAGAGGGTGCAGAAGATGGAGTGGGGACCTGAAGGGCAAACCAAACGTATATTCAGCATCACTACTGACCACAGGGGCAGTATGGTAGGGTCAAAAATGGTACCAGAATCACGATTATGTAAGAAAGTAACACTGGACAGGGTTGGGTGAAGTTTATATAAGAACTCTATACTATTTTTGCAACTTACCTGAAAATCTAAAATCATGTCAAAATAAAAAGTGTGGGTATCCCTGAGAATGAACTGCATTTATACATTCTGTAATTTCTTATCTGGTAAGGAACATTTTCTAGCTATTTGATTATAAAATATCATCAAAGTATTATTTGGAAGAACTGGGTGAACAAATATAAAGAAATGTCAGTGGATATTAAACCAGGAAACTGTCTACAAATGATTTAGAAATGAAAAAAAAAAAAAGAAAACTAAGTGATCTTCCTGCTAGCTTCTATGCCGGCAGCCCTGTTCATCACTGCTTCCTTCCTTCCTTGATGATGCTGATAAAAGTAGAATGAGTGGTTGTTGGGGGGGCAGGGGGTGGGATGGGGGTAAATAAGACATATTTCACTAGGAAAGAAGGACAAGACACTGGCGTGTAGCTATAGTGGTAAGTCTTTTAGAAACGTTTTAAAAGGAGAATCAAATCGTAAATGAATCACATTCATATGTGGTCTTGATTTACATGACAGTGATATTCAAAATATTTAGTACCATCATAGCCTGGCACACAGTTAATGCTCAATATGTGTTGTTTCTTGAACAACAGTATTATTAACATTCAATAAATACTTTTTTAGCCCATACTAAATGCTGGGCTACACTGGTGTGTAAGACCAAAGTCATTTCATCCCTCAAGGAGATTAAATGTTGCTGAGGAAAGGCCAAAAAAAATTAAAGACAAATTAATAAATTACAAATTGTGGCGTATACTTTGAAGGAAACAAAGAAACAAAAAAAAATTTGCCAAGACAGGGGAAAACACCCCCTAGGGATATTTACTTGGTATCTTTGAGAACTATTCCCTTCTTTTGTAAATTGTTACATACACTAGTGAGGGTTTAAAACTACCAAATTAGATACAATTGAGTTACCCTGTTTATCTTAAAAACTCATTAAGCTACAAGAAATGAAAGTAACAGGGTTACTAAAGATTTTTTTTCTGTGCACACTTATCTACAACTTTGTTTCAGTTAGTTAAAGAAATCATTGGTAAAATGATAAACTTTTCTTAACTCTAGTTATAAAGTAACATTCCATGACTCTAGTTATAAACTCTAGTTATAAAGTAACATTTCATGACATAGCAGCAACATGTTACAAATTTTAGTGACATTCTATACTGAGCTTGATGGTTGTTCAGTGGGGGAAAAAAAGCCATTTGATAGTCTTTTCTTTGGCTGCACTATGTGGCATGCGGATCTTAATTGCCTGACCAGGGATCAAAACTGCACCCCCTGCAGTGGAAGCACGGAGTCTTAACCACTGGACCTCCAGGGAAGTCCCTTGATAGTGTTACATAGTCCCAGGCAAAGAATCCCAGACTTCTGAATATAACAGACCATGGGGGCAGTAGGGGGGGGGCGGGGTAGGGGAGATTCAGAGGGGTGAGAGCATCCACAAAGGGATACCAGCTTTATAAACAAAACAATAACAACAATGAAAAAACCCCACAAACATATAAATTGGAAGAAGATAATCTCAGAATATAGGGTGGTCATATAAAAATTAATAATTTAGCCTTATGATTCAACACATGGTCCTTATTTTCCTCATGTCATAAGCTGGCAAAAACTATCAAAGACTAGTGCTTATCCATCAGTGTTTATTCACACGCTCAAAGGCACACATGGGGCTTCTGTTTTGCATACCCAGAAATTGTAACATAGCATTTTGACCAGGGACGATGAGACTGAGTTCAGGCTGAGAACTCAGTCTCAGGGCTGAGTTCTCACTAAGTCAGCTCACATACAGTCAAATCATTCATTTATCATCGGAACACGAACATTTCCAGTGATTCAAAATTCATGTCCATTTTGTAATTTCTAGGAATGATCCCAAACAGAGAATCAGTGAATAGAAGCCAAGTGGGGTGAATAGGCTTGAAGAAAATTTCATTCAGGCTACAAAAAAAGTCTGTTGAGTTTTTCCTAGCTTAGAAAAGAACATATGCTTTGTGTCTTGAATCCTTATGCTCATCTGATAATGTGTGCTTTGATAGTGCTAGATTCATACTGTTTTCTGAGGTCTGCCTTGCTTATTGTATAGCTCTCCATCTATTGGCTAGAATATCATCTCAATAGACAGGGGCTTCCCTGGTGGCGCAGTGGTTGAGAGTCCGCCTGCCAATGCAGGGGACGCGGGTTCGTGCGCTGGTCCGGGAAGATCCCACATGCCGCAGAGCGGCTGGGCCCATGAGCCATGGCCGCTGAGCCTGCGCGTCCAGAGCCTGTGCTCCGCAACGGGAGAGGCCACAACAGTGAGAGGCCCGC
>NW_006784004.1:44940-74831 GCF_000442215.2 Lipotes vexillifer | reverse complement strand
ATAAAAAAAAAAAAAAAAAAAAAAAAAAAAAAATCAATAGGTAAAAAGAGCCAAATAAGAACTGTTAAATTTTTGTTAAAAGCTCACTTAAGTCATTTTCAAGTTATAATTAATTTTATAATGGAATGCCTTTCAATATTCAAAATGTGTCATAAAAATAATATTTTTAAAGATGTGATGGCAAGGGAACTTCCCTGGTTGCTCAGTGGTTAAGAATCCACCTGCCAATGCAGGGGACACGGGTTCGAGCCCTGGGTCGGGAAGATCCCACATGCTGCGGCACAGCTAAGCCCATGTGCCACAACTACTGAGCCTGCGCTCTAGAGCCCATGAGTCACAACTACTGAGCCAACGTGCCACAACTACTGAAGCCCGGGCGCCTAGAGCCCATGCTCTGCAACAAGAGAAGCCACCACAGTAAGAAGCCCATGCACCACAGCAAAGAGTAGCCCCCGCTTGCTGCAACTAGAGAAAACCCACGCACAGCAACGAAGACCCAACGTAGCCTAAATCAATCAATCAATCGATCGATCAAACATCATTTAAAAACCTTTGGTAAAAAAAAGATGTGATGGCAAGATTTATCCACCACAGTGGCCTATTCAAGAGAATGAAGATTACAGTGTCATTCTTTAACCTGTTCTGATGCTTCATAGTTTTAAATACTAACTGTTATAGTCTTTTTTGAGCTAAAAACGGGACTTTCTGCACGTGAAAAATTTTAAGGGAAGAGATGTTACAGTTTTATTATCTATGTTTAAAATTAATGATATATGAATTTGATTAAAGCATAGGTTCTTTTCATGGTTCTAGGGAACCAGATGTTAAATAGTAAACTTATTTTAGCAACTTAGTTATTTTTAAGTAACTAAATTATTTATTTTAAGCATGATATTGTGTGCTTAATTTTAAGTATAGTGTACAGAAATACACACTCATAAAATACACACTTATAGGATCATAAGACTGTTATAGACTTAAGTGAATTATTTAATACATGTTACATTGCCTAGGACAGCTTGACATATAGTAATTTCTCAATTAGTGGTGTTATTACATCTAAAGGTATAATTTATCCTACTAAAAATATTAAGTGAGCCTTTAAGAAAATGTGTATTTTCTTAGCAATATATTCGCTTGCCTTATTTGATAAGTATAAACCTGTATTACAAAAAGCCTTTTCTTTCCTTTTAAAAATGTCACTTCTGCTTTTTCTAATAAGAATTATCAGAAAGGAGTCTTTAAACCTTGAATATATTAAATTTCTCTCTTTCCTGTTTTATTTACATGTATATATTTTATAGAATCAATAATTCTATAATAAAGACTAGAATATCATCACTATGAAAAATAAGCTCACAGCTGATGGTTAGTTTCAGTTATAGAACTCAGCTGCAAAGGACTAGGATGAACACATTTGAAACAGGATATAAGTTATAGTGACGTTTGCAAGTTCTGTACCTTAAGCATGATTTCTTCCAGATAAGAATCACATAAGAAAGTTCTCACTAAATTATCACAAAATTTATCTTAGATATCTGAAAGTATCTTTTTCTTAGAAAAAAATGTTTTTACTTAATATCTTGTGTATTATTCTACTTTAGAAAGGGAAAAAAATCTAATAACTGTGTATTCCACTTCTTGAAGTAAGTTTAATGTTATTTTAGACGTAACTTCTCTGAAAATAGAAAACACAAATCTGAAATTTTCTGAGTATTTAATTTTTTCTTTTGCCACTTGGCATGTGGGATCTTAGTTTCCTGACCAGGAATCTAACCCGTGCCCCTTGCATTGGAAGTGCGGAGTCTTAACCACTGGACCACTAGGGAAGTCCCCGAGTATCTAATTTTGATATCATAGGTATTTAGGGCTTTTGATTACTTTTAATTTTAAAATTTAAACCATGTGTCTTTTTGTGGTATCAGCAGTATCCAAAGGAAAGTGCCTGACTGAGGGAAATTTAATTGAACTATCTGAGAGGTCTTTTCATTTTTTTTGATAACTTTTTATTATTATTATTAATTAATTTATTTATTTATGGCTGCGTTGGGTCTTTGTTGCTGCGTGCGGGCTTTCTCTAGTTGCGGCGAGCGGGGCTACTCTTCCTTGTGTTGCACAGGTTTCTCATTGAGGTGGCTTTTCTTGTTGCAGAGCACGGTCTCTAGGCATGTGGACTTCAGTAGTTGTGGCATGTGGGCTCAGTAGTTGTGGCTCACGGGCTCTAGAGTGCAGGCTCAGTAGTTGTGGCGCATGGGCTTAGTTGCTCTGTGGCACGTGGGAGCTTTTGAGACCAGGGCTCGAACCCATGTCCCCTGCATTGGCAGGCGGGTTCTTAACACTGAGCCACCAGGGAAGCCCTATTTTCATTACCTTTAAACCAGAGTGGATGTTCAATAAATGATAGCTATCATCATCATGATTGTTTTTGTTATGGTTGTTAATATAAAATAAAATCCTTTATAGAATATTGATGTGTTTAGATTTTTAGTTGCTTTTATTATTCGTTAAACTAGATTGTAAACCTCTTAAGCTTAGAGCAGCATTCAACTTTGTGTTCTGCAGTCTTAATGTAATGGCTTGTGCCTACAACTCAATAAATGTTGGTTTAATGAATGATTGAATTAATGCATTTGATGGCCTAACTTTATTTAGTCAGTTAGGTCTGAAGTGTAGAAATTATTATAGTGACATCTGGGTATATAAGGGAAACTGTACTTTCTGAAATCATCAGGCCAGCCTTGAATAGTGTTGAAATGAATTGCTATGGAAATCAGGATATATATCTAATATGTTTATTTTAATTTGATTAATTGTTCTGTAAATTTTATTTGAAAAAATCAAACCTACAGGGCTTCCCTGGTGGCGCAGTGGTTGAGAGTCCGCCTGCCGATGCAGGGGACACAGGTTCGTGCCCCGGTCCGGGAAGATCCCACATGCCGCGGAGCAGCTGGGCCGGTGAGCCATGGCCGCTGAGCCTACGCGTCCGGAGCCTGTGCTCCGCAACAGGAGAGGCCACAACAGTGAGAGGCCCGCGTACCACAAAAAAAAAAAAAAAAAAAAAAAAAACCTACAGAAAAGTTGAAGGAATAACACATTGTACATCAATATATATATATATTTTTTTGCTGGATCATGTGACATTTTACCTATAAATTCTTCAGCATGCCTCTCCTTAACTGCAGTACAGTGATCACACTGAGGATAGTTAATGATTCTGAAGGTACTGTCCATTTTAAAAATATTTTCCATCGTTTCCCCCTCTACCCCCCCAAATCCTTTTTAGCTGTTTCCTCCTGATCTAGCCTCTAATCATTTTTTTTTTTTTGGCGGTACGCGGGCCTCTCACCGCCATGGCCTCTCCCGCTGGGGAGCACAGGCTCCGGACGCGCAGGCTCAGCGGCCATGGCTCACGGGCCCAGACACTCGGCGGCATGTGGGATCTTCCCGGACGGGGGCACGAACCCGCGTCCCCTGCATCGGCAGGCCGACTCTCAACCACTGTGCCACCAGGGAAGCCCTAGCCTCTAATCTTAAATCATGTCTTGGATTTGGTTGTCTTGTCTCTTTGTTCTCCTTTTATTTGGTCTTGCTATCATTTTGAGTGTGTGTGTGTTTATATAAATTTATTTATCTATTTTCAGCTGCGTTGGGTCTTCATTGCTGTGCGCGGGCTTTCTTTAGTTGCATTGAGCGGGGGCTACTCTTCATTGCAGTGCGCGGGCTTCTCATTGTGGCGGCTTGTCTTGTTGCAGAGCTCGGGCTCAAGGCGTTCATGTTTCAGTAGTTGTGTCACATGGGCTCTAGAGCGCGGGCTTAGTAGTTGCGGCGCGCGGGCTTAGTAGTTGCGGCGCATGGGCTTAGTTGCTCCGCGGTATGTGGGATCTTCCCGAACCAGGGCTTGAACCTGTGTCCCCTGCATTGGCAGGCAGATTCTTAACCATTGCACCACCAGGGAAGCCCGTGTTTGTGTGTTTCTTGATTGGTGATTTTGAACACTACTTCTCTTCCATTACATTTTTATAAAATGTTTTGATTTGAAGATCAAGCAATCTGGGTAAATTACAATAAATTTCAGGTGTCAGGTAGGTTGTCCAATCTACATTTAGCTGTTGGGGTCTTTGTCAGAGATTGTCCAGTGCTTCCTGGATTGGATCCTAAATTCTTAATTAGAGGAAAGTAGCAGATTGAAAAAATAAATGTAGTTGGCTAAACTCAGATTAAATTGACCTGCCCCATTTATACTAGGTAGTAGCAGGGAGTGGAAGAGAAAATGGATACCTTAATTATGGTTTCACTGAAATAAAGAAATGAAAAAAAATGAAGTAGGGGTATTTATAGAGCCATGGGGAAGCACTTTCAGTACTATTGGCTTGAAGTCAGGGTATTCATGAACCTTATAAAAATCTGAATGTTATTTGCTTATTAAAATAAATAGAAGCTATTTCAAAATGTTGATTTTTGTCACTCTACACCCATGAAATCTAGTTTATGCCCTCACTTAATGGACAGGATAAAATAGCTGCAGTTTAGAACATTTCATCAGAAGTTTTTTTTTTTTTTTTTTTGCGGTACGTGGGCCTCTCACTGTTGTGTCCTCTCCTGTCGGAGCACAGGCTCTGGACGCGCAGGCTCAGCGGCCATGGCTCACAGGCCCAGCCGCTCCGCGGCATGTGGGATCTTCCCAGACCGGGGCACGAACCTGTGTCCCCTGCATCGGCAGGCGGACTCTCAACCACTGCGCCACCAGGGAAGCCCCTCATCAAAAGTTTAATCCAGCTGTCCAGGGTTTACTTAAAGCCTCTGATATTTGATTACTTCATTAAAACAAGTTAGGAGGGCTTCCCTGGTGGCGCAGTGGTTAAGAATCCACCTGTCAATGCAGGGGACATGGGTTTGAGCCCTGGTCGGGAAGGTCTCACATGCCACGGACCAGCTAAGTCTGTGTGCCACAACTACTGAGCCTGCGCTCTAGAGCCCCCGTTCCACAACTACTGAAGTCTGCTCACCTACAGCCCGTGCTCCACAACAAGAGAAGCCACCTCAAGGAGAAGCCTGCGTACTTCAACGAAGAGTAGCCCCCGCTCCCTGCAACTAGAGAAAGCCCATGCGCAGCAAAAAAGACCAAAACAACCCCCCAAACCAACAAGTTAGGACCATCAGAAAACTGAGTTATCTGGGCCACATTTCCTAAGATACTATGCATCATGACATACCATAGTTATATAAGGGACAGGCTAACTTTTGCTCAGTATAATTTCTAGTGAAAAATTATCAAGATTAATTTATGAGCTGCCCATGGTCAGAAAAAAAGACAATATAAATAATGTGTTTTTCTATTTTGATTTTTGAGTCAGAAAACTCAAATTTATTGGTCAAGCAGTGTAATATGCTCAACTACGAAATGAGAAAGCATCTTATCTTCCTGCTTCATTCTTGTTAGCTTCATTAAAATTAAAAAAAATACTTTGACATAATTTCAAACTACAGAAAAGCTGCAAGAGTAGTGCCAAGTATTCTCATATATCCCTCAACCAGCTTACCCATGTTAACATTTTATCTTACTTGCTTTATCTCTCTCTCCTCATATATAAATTTTTCCCCTTGAATTATTTGAGAGTAATTTCAGACATGAGTTCTCTTTACCCATAAGTACTAAAGTGTGTATTTCCTACAAGCAAGGACCTCTTGCATAACTATACTACAATGATCAAAATTAGGAAATTAACATTGACACAATACTATTATCTACTGATCAGAATTCACTATTTGTCCTTAATAATGTAGAGCATATCAAAAGATAATCTCAGATTATGAATTTCATTCAGTTGTTCTGTCTCTTTTGTCTTATCAGTCTGACATTTTTCAGAGTACAGGTCAGTTAGAATGTCTCTTAATCTGGGTTTATTTGATGTTTGCTCATGATTAGATTCACGTTATGCATTTTAACAAGAATGCCACAGAAGTGAGTTAGTGGGGTTTTTTTTTTCCAGTGAATTATATCTGGAGGCTCGTGATGTCAGTTTGTTCCATTATTACGATCTTTACATTGAAAACTTGGTTAATGTGGCATCTGCCAGTTTTCTCCTAAGTTACTCTTTTACCTTTTGCAGTTAATATCTCCTGTTGAGATACTTTAAAACTGTGTAAGCATTCTGTTACTTCTCATTGGTTTTTAGTATCCATCCATGTTTCTTGTCTGATGTAATTATGATGGACTCCATTTTAAGCTAAACATTTTATTTTGTATTTTGTTACCTTTAAGGCATCTTGACTTTCCTTTGGGCATAGAAATGGCACATATTTTAAGTTCTAGAGATTAAATGAATAAAACTTTTAAGTAATAATGAAAAATGCCTATAACTCTATTTAATGTCCTCTTGCACAGTGTAGCCAAATGGTTAATTTTGGTTGAGAAAGTTGGACTCGGGTCACTGTATGATAAAATGGGTATAGTGAGGATCTGGAATGTTGAAAAAATGCAGGTATGAGGATGATGAGGCTAACTAGGCGTAGAATTCCAAGAGAATGTGACTTAGACTTCATTCCTTCTTTATCTTGTCCTTTCCACTTTTATCTTCCCGGCAACCCTATCTTAACAAGAACTCAATACAAAAGAAAGAAGCCTAACTCAGAGGAACTCAGTGGAGACAAAGTAAAATAGAAGATAACCAGTCGAGCAGTGACAGCCTACTCCCTCAGTCTAGGACAAAGTAGCATTAAAGACAAGAAAAAAGATTTGTTTATGAGGCAGATAGGAAACAAATTACATTCAACATCTTTCAGGATGTATATAAGTAACAAAACTCACAAAATTAACTCCAGGTGACCTTTATAGGTTATCAGAATAGCAGCAAAAGCATACTAAAATCCTGTGTACAATTAGTGATCTGAGACAAACATCAAAGTATAGTCAAAATTTTGTTGAGGAAGAAAATGCAAACATCAGGATGATTTAAAAGGAAATCCAATGAACTCATTTAAAAATAGTTTTAAATTGCAAAAAAAAAGAATAATCTTGAAAGGAGTTTAAACAGAAGTGTTTGAAGGAAAGGAAAAATGTTCTCCTTTATATTCATTGTCCCTCCCTTCGTTCATCCTTATTCTCACACCTGAGGGGTATAATCTCTTAGTAGTTTTGTGGGTATTCTTCTAGATAAAGTCTGTATACATACCAGTGTAGCTATAGTTACATATATGTTGTGTATATATACAACTGCATCAACTCATCCTTTTTAAACAACGGCCTTATTTTTTGAAATGTACTTTATATATGGTGAAATATCCAGGTGTTAAATATATTACTCAACCAGTTTTGATGAATGCACAGAAAGACACCAATCTTTTCTGTCATCTCAGCCCCTCTTCCTAGTCAACCTGCTCCCCCCCGCCAAGGAACTACTGATTTGATTTCTATCACTTTAGGTTGTTTTTGCCTTTTCTGTATTTTTTTACATATGGAATTTTATAGAATATACTTTTGGGGGGGTATTCGGCTTCTTTGACTCAGGACTTAGTAGGTAGATGGTTTTGAACATCCTTAGTTGTTTTTCTTTTTTTTGTAATTTATTTATTTTTAGCTGCATTGGGTCTTCATTGCTGTGCACAGTCTTTCTTTAGTTGTGGCGAGCGGGGGCTACTCTTCATTGTGGCGCGCTGGCTTCTTATTGTGGTGGCTTCTCTTGTTGCAGAGCATGGGCTCTAGACATGTGGGCTTCAGTAGTTGTGGTACACAGGCTCAATAGTTGTGGCTCACGGGCTGTAGAGCACAGGCTCAGTAGTTGTGGAGCATGGGCTTAGTTGCTCCACGGCATGTGGGATCTTCCCAGACCACACGAACCCGTGTCCCCTGCATTGGCAGGCGGATTCTTAAGCACTGCACCACCAGGGTAGCCCCATCCTTAGTTTTTGTTTTTGTTGGGTTTTTTTTAATAGCCTTATTGAGATATAATCTTATACTACCCAAGTCACTTATTTAAAGTATACAATTCAGTGGCTTTTAGTATATTCACAGTCGTGCATGGATCACCACAATCAATTTTAGAACATTTTCATTATCCCCCAAAATAACCTATTTCATAGAAATAAGATCATATGAAACGTGGTACTTTGTTAAGAGGTTTTTTTCATTTAACATAATTTTTTCAAGATTCATCCATGTTGTAGCATGTATCCTTCCTTCCTTCTTTCCTGAATAATATTCCATTGTATGTATACAGCACATTTTACTTACCCAATCACCATTTTATGGCCATTTGGGTTGTTTCCACTTTTTGGCTCTTGTGAAAAATGCTGATATAGTCATTGACATACAAGTATTTTTGTGTAGACATGTTTTAATTTCTCTTGGGTATATGCCTAGGAGTGGATTGCTGGGCCATATATTAACTCTGTGTTTAACTCTTAGAGGAACTGTCAGTGTATGAGAGGTCCAATTTCTCTACATTCTGACCAACACATTCTTATACAAGTGCTTTTTCTGGGTATGAACATATATTTTTCATTTATCTTGGATAAATAGGAATTGAATTGCCTGTAGGGTAGATGTATGTTTAATATTTTAACAATCTTCCAGTGAAATTAAGGGAATATTAGTTGCTCCACATCTTCTCCAACATTTGGTGTGTCCGTTGTTTCATTTAGTCATTCTAATGATAGCTTTGTTCTTGTTCATTGTTACCCATTAAATGGCTCTATAATAACTGCTTTAACTTATTTTTTAACTTATTTTTGAATAATATTCTATATATTACCTAAAATAGTAGCATTATCGATTACAATAACATTTTCAGGAAAATGCTATTGTTCAGGAGCATTAATTGGCTTCTAGTTTTTCATCATTATAGTTATTGCTAAAGTAAACATACTTGAACACATTTTTTTTTTTTTTTTTGTGATCCGCGGGCCACTCACTGTTGTGGCCTCTCGCGTTGCGGAGCACAGGCTCCGGACGCGCAGCCTCAGCGGCCATGGCTCACGGGCCCAGCCTCTCTGCGGCATGTGGAATCCTCCCAGACCGGGGCACGAACCCGTGTCCTCTGCATCGCCAGGCGGACTCTCAACCACTGCGCCACCAGGCAGCCCCTGAACACAGATTTTTTTTAAATGTTATATAATCTATGAGCACATGTCATATAACATTAAGCCTGTAATAACAATATGAAGAAGAATAAAGTTAAAAGTGAGGTGAGATTTTTTTTTTATTCTAAAGGTTTGTGTTTAATTTTGGTAACTGTAGAGAGGAAACAGAATTTATCTTGTAGTTTGCCATTTATTTGCCTTTAATCTTTAGATTAAAGTGTAGATAGAACATAGAGAAGAGGAATTAAAGTTCAGGATGTTTCATGATAGCATAAAAACTTCATACTTGGACCAGTGATGACGTCTGATGGGAAAAAGAAAAAACAAAGCAAGACAAAACCTCATACTTTGTCTAAAAAGAGTTCAGATTTCTAATTAAGGTAGATTACATCCTATAATACAGTAGTTGGAAATAAGAGCACCTAAATACCATCGGTGAGGTTTATGATGTCATGCAGAATGAAGGAGGTGCCCGGAAGTTTAAAATAAAGGAATAAACTTACTAAGTGGTCAGCCTCTATAATAATTTGAAGAACATACATTATTATAAGATATCATTTTTTCCCATATGAATTTGGAAAGGTAAAAGAACACAATTAGCAAATAAGGAAAATGTGAGTTGAAATGGGACAGTCTTGGAACTCTGTGAGAAAATAAATTGGTACTGTCTTTCTGGAGAGCAGTTTGGCTAGTTTTGAAAGTGTGAGTGCCTACTTCACTCTAAAGAAAGGAAGAGAGCTTCAACAATTTTTTTTTTAACATCTTTATTGGAGTATAATTCCTTTACAATGGTGTGTTAGTTTCTGCTTTATAACAAAGTGGATCAGTTATACATATACATATGTTCCCATATCTCTTCCCTCTTGCGTCTCCCTCCTTCCCACCTTCCCTATCCCCCCCCTCTAGGTGGTCACAAAGCACCGAGCTGATCTCCCTGTACTATGCAGCTGCTTCCCACTAGCTATCTATTTTACGTTTGGTAGTGTATATATGTCCATGCCATTCTCTCACTTTGTCACAGCTTACCCTTCCCCCTCCCCATATCCTCAAGTCCGTTCTCTAGTAGGTCTGTGTCTTTATTCCCATCTTACCCCTAATTTCTTCATGACCTTTTTTTTTTTCTTAGATTCCATATATATGTGTTAGCATATGGTATTTGTTTTTCTGTTTCTGACTTACTTCACTCTGTATGACAGACTCTAGGTCCATCCACCTCACTACAAATAACTCAATTTTGTTTCTTTTTATGGCTGAGTAATATTCCATTCAACAATGTATTTTTCAAGTGAAAAAAATGAGGTTACAAAATGACATATGGTGTAGATATCGTTTTTGTTTTAAAAATATAGTGCATCAGGGGCTTCCCCAGTGGCACAGTGGTTGAGAGTCCGCCTGCCGATGCAGGGGATGCGGGTTCATGCCCCGGTCCGGGAAGATCGTCCAGAGCCTGTGCTCTGCAACAGGAGAGGCCACAACGGTGAGAGGCCCGCGTACTGCAAAAAAAAAAAAGAAAAAGAAAAAAAAATATATATAGTGCATCAAATATAATATATTTATATACATAAAAAGGAATCTGGCAGACTACATACTAGTTTTTCCTGGGTAGATAATATGGAGTCTTTCCTCTGGTTTTCCTTATCTATGTCTGCTGGGTTTTGTTTGTTTTCTGTTCTGAGAATGTAATAAAGGCAAATAAATTTCTAATTAAAATTTTAAAACACAAACCCTAGGAAATATAAAAAAGAGGGGATATATGTATATGTATAACTAATTCACTTTGCTATACAGCAGAATCTAACACAACATTGTAAAGCAACTATACGCCAATAAAAATTAAAACAAAAAACAAAAAACAAAAACCCAAAACAAAAACACAAACCCTAATATTATGACTAAAAAGCAGAGTGATCAGCACAGTGAACATTGTGAAAACTATTCCCTCTGTGTGAAAGTTCCCGTTAAGCTTTGAGAGGGGACAGGGGTCTTTGGGAAAGGGGAATGGGCTCTAGACTATGATAGGTATATATTTTTTTGACTTTTTATTTGCTTATCATTTTTAATTTATAAAAACATTGCAAAAATAGTACAAGAATTTCATTTTACCCTTTGCCCAACATTCCCAAATGTTAACATCTTATATCACCATAGTTCCGTGATCAAAACCATATCATTGGGCTTCCCTGGTGGCGCAGTGGTTGGGAGTCCACCTGCCGATGCAGGGGACACAGGTTCGTGCCCCAGTCTGGGAGGATCCCACATGCCATGGAGCGGCTGGGCCCGTGAGCCATGGCCACTGAGCCTGCGCGTCCGGAGCCTGTTCTCCACAACCGTAGAGGCCATGGCAGTGAGAGGCCCATGTACCGCAAAAAGCAAAACAAAACAAAACAAAACAAAAACCATATCATTGGACTTCCCTGGTGGTCCAGTGGTTAGGGCTCGGCGCTTCCACTGCAGGGGGCATGGGTTTGATCGCTGGCCTGGGAATGAAGATCCCGCATGCCGGGCTGCATGACCAAAAAACCCAAAAACAAACTAGGTCATTAAAATTGACACAATACTACTACCAATTCTAAAGACCTATTTCAAATTTGGCCAATTTCCCCACTAATGTTAATTTTTCAGTGCAGGATTTAATTTTGATCCTTCATTGTATTTAGTTGTCAGGTCTCTTTAGTCTCCAAACTGTAGTAGTTCCTCAGTATTTTGAAGTCTTTTATGACTTTGGCACTTTCAAAGAATTCTCGTCAGTTATTGTGTAGAATGTTCCTCAAAGTTGGGTTTGTTTGATTCTCCCTCATGATTAAATTTAGGATATGTACTTTCGGCAAAAATCTACAGAAGCAGTGTACCTTTCTCAGATATCTTATCAGGTCTCATATTTGAGTTAACATTGTTCACTTGCCTTAACTGCAAATATCCTGTTTTCCATCATGTTTTTACCCACTAATTTTAGCATCCATAGGTCATTCTTTTTCTTTCTTTCTTATTTTCTTTCTTTCTTTCTTTCTTTCTTTTCTTTCTTTCTTTTTCTTTCTTTCTTTCCTCCCTCCCTCCTTCCCTTCCTTCTTTCTTTCTTTCCTTATTTCTTTCATGCTGGCTGTGCCGAGTGGTATGCGGGATCTTAGTTCCCCGACCAGGAATGGAACCCATGCCCCTGAATTGGGAGCTCAGAGTCTTAACCACTGGACCACCAAGGAAGTGCCCCATGGATAATTATTGCCTCCAACAATTATTAATGTTGTGCTTACCAAGTGGTCATTTTCTATTTCCACCATTCCTCTCTATCTTTGCAGTGAGAACTCCACTGCAAAGAAGCACTGCCCCTCTTCTCCAACTTATTTATTCATTCAATTATTTATTACATCAATATGGACTCACACTGTTTATTTTATTCTGTGGAGTATAATCCATCACTGCTAGATAAATGAAGGGTTAAGGGAGACTTGCCCTGTTGGGTTCCAAGGAAAAAGCAGGACAGATGGGTGAGGGGTGGGACAAAAGAGCACACTGGACTGTTTGCAGGTAGTTTCTTGTTACTTTGAGTACTTAAGCAGAGGTTGATGGATTGCTTAACAGAGGTAATGCAGAGATCGGTTCATGCCTGGCATCACTCCATGACCTTGAAGGTCTCTTCTAACCTTGAGATCCTCTCAGCAGCTTAAGCAGAAAACACAGATGGCCACTTTATAACTTACTTAGCAACTAAGCTTGTGCAGTAAGGGTTTTATATCAGAGCATGTTTAGCCCCTGGTGTATCTGTCCCATAATTAATAAAACCCAGCCGGCACCACAGGCAAAGGGTAAGGTGTATAGAACTTCAATGTAAATAATCTAAAAATGCCAGACCTGACAGATTCCACTATTTTTTTGTAGCTCAGTTCTCACTTCTTAGAACTAAACATTATGATGTGTAAGTTTAGCTCAAGGTGACTTCTTCTTGGGATGTGTAAAGGAGATTATTGCATTTGCTGGTATAGTTGTGTTTCCTAGTACTGAGTACATTGCTTTATGATTTGTTGCCTAATGCCACTTCAAATCCTTTTTCATCACTTCTTCAGAATTTCAGCTTTGGATTTATTCCCCTCCAGACATTTCCATATTTATCAGATGAAGTCTATACTTGTCTTTATTTCCATGATACTTCCTTGAAGCAACATAATTATTTTAACAAAATTATTTTTCTTATTTTGTATTTATTTATTTTACTAAAATCAAACTTTATTTTGATTGAAACATTAAAAAAATTTTTTTTCCATTCTTCATTGAGGTGTAATTGACACATAACATTATATAAGGTTAAGGTGTACATTGTGATGATTTGATATATGTCTTTTTTAAAATTTATGGCTGTGTTGGGTCTTCCTTGCTGTGCGTGGGCTTTCTCTAGCTGTGTCGAATGGGGGCTACTCTTTGTTGCGGTGTGCAGGCCTCTCATTGCGGTGGCTTCTCTTGCTGTGGAGCACAGGCTCTAGTTGCGCAGGCTTCAGTAGTTGTGGCCTGTGGGCTCAGTAGTTGTGGCTCCCAGGCTCTAGAGCACAGGCTCAGTAGTTGTGGCACATGGGCTTTGTTGTTCCACGGCATGTGGGATCTTGCCAGACCAGGACTCCAACCCATGTCTCCTGCATAGGCAGGCAGATTCTTAACCACTGCGCCTCCAGGGAAGTCCTTGATATATGTGTATGTTGTGAAATGATGATCACGTTTTTATGTTTTTTTTGAATGTCACCGAAATTTTCTTCCCTTTTAGTAGCTTGTAGCATTAGTCTCATTTATTACTGGCCCAAATTTTGCTCTTTGCTGTGTTTTTAAATTAATTGTTAGTTAAAAGGTCTTAGATATTATTTGAATCTCTACTAGCCAAGTACTGCTCACCCCTGGCAAGGGTCCTTTGTTTACCATATTTAATCCAGCTTTTAGTCCCTCTGATTGCTCATCCCCAAGCTGATTGGTTTGAATCAGTTTTGCAAGTAAAATACCAAGAGACCTTGTTGGAATTGCTTCATTATCAATGCCCAAATGTATAACATCTGCTGAGGTTTTTTCGTGCCTGGAGCCTCTGTTCTCAAAACCCTTATTAGTTTCCATGGTTGTCATCTCATTTGTTAGCAAGCATCAAAGTGGTTTAAGAACAGGCCACAAAAGTCTAGCTCACAGCTTTCCAGAGAGGTGCAGAATAGAGGTAATTTAGGGTCAGGTTGTAACTTTGTAATTTTTAAAATAGAGGTGAGAAAAATTCAGTGTTAGCAAAAAGCCCTCAGTGTTCACAGACTAGGAAACCATTTTGTTGCTATTTTTGTTTATTTTTATTAAAAACCTTACACTCAGCTGTCAGTCTTTACAACCAAATTCAGTGTATGATATTAAAATTCAATGATATCCTGTTTTATTGTATAACACCAGTCTTTTGGGAACTGTGAAATTCAGAATCTTCTTTCTGATTTATGATTTTATTCTTGTCTTCCTTTATTTGATTTATATTCCATGATGTTTAAGATGTTTATGAGGAATTAAAAAGTAACGGAGGCCCAGATTTGAATTTGTCTGTTTATAATTGTTAAAGAAATACTTAAAAGGAAGGGGGGAAATGCAGTGCCCTCCTCTGTATGATTATAATGACTTCTAACTTTTTTTTTTGGTAATGCCTACATATTTTTTGTAATGCCTTCATTTTCATCTGTGGCATTTTGTTTGCACTGTGAAGTACATGAAACAATGGTGGCAACTCATGTGCTGGTGTTTTATTTCAAATAATGTGAGTCCAAGCAGATGATATTCTAGACAATTATTAAGTATCTTTTCCTTTAATTGTAAATTTATTTGTTGTGGACTATTAGCCTCCTCCAACTCACCCAGCTGGAGTATTAACAGAGTTGTCTAATATTCTTTCAGATCTTTAAAAAAAAAAAAATAAATATATATATATATATATTTATTTATTTATTTATTTATTTGGTTGTGCTGAATCTTAGTTGTGCAGGGGGGCTCCTTAGTTGTGGCTCATGGACTCCTTAGTTGTGGCACATGGGCTCCTTAGTTGTGACATGTGAACTCTTAGTTGTGGCATGCATGTGCAATCTAGTTCCCTGACCAGGGATCAAACCCGGGCCCCCTTATATTGGGAGCTTGGAATCTTAACCACTGTACCACCGGGGAAGTCCCTTTCAGATCTCCTTTGTTACATATATAAGTACATAAAGAGAATGGTATCATACTATAATATATTTTGCCATATACTTTTTTTTTTTGCGGTGCCCCTCACTGTTGTGTTCTCCCGTTGCGGAGCACAGGCTCCGGACGTGCAGGCTCAGCGGCTATGGCTCACGGGCCCAGCCACTCCGCGGCACGTGGGATCTTCCTGGACCGGGGCACGAACCCGTGTCTCCTGCATTGGCAGGCGGACTCTCAACCACTGCGCCACCAGGGAAGCCCTGCCATATACTTTCTAAAACTTTTTTTTGAGTTCTGAAGTAATACATACAGAGTATGTGTAAGATGTTTGTGTAGTTCAGAATTATTACAGGAACACTCAATCACCAGTCAAGTGGTTAAGAAATAGAATATTGCCAATACTGCAACCATCTGTGCATATCCTTCTATCATCTCATCATCCTACCAACCCCCAAAAGGAAGCTTCTCTCCTGCCCTTAGGATAATCATTTCTTTGTTCTTCTATATAAAGTTTTATCATTCCTGTATTCATCTTCGATAGTATAGGTCTTAAGGGTAAATTTCTATAGGATAAATACCTAGGAGGGAGATGGGCTTGTAGTTAAAAAAAATTTTCTTTCTCTTGCATAAAATTTTAATTTTTTTCTCATTACAATAATGATGTTTATTATAAAGTTATTTGACATCATTATACAAATTAAACACTACAGAAATGTATGATATAAAAAATGAAAGTAACCAGTAACTAATCCCATACCAAATAATATACATTTGGTTTATGTTCCTATGACTACACTAACATTTATTATTATTTTATAAAAATTAGATTGTATTATATTACTTCTTTGAGGCTTCATTCTTTTCATATTAATTTTACGTACTTCTTTTCACGTCCCGGTAAGTACATTTCTATCATAATTTTAATAGATTGAGAAATATGGATTTAAGAGTACTATTTATTTATTTATTTATTTATTTATTTCGGTACGCGCGCCTCTCACTGTTGTGGCCTCTCCCATTGCGGAGCACAGGCTCTGGATGCGCAGGCTCAGCGGCCATGGCTGACGGGCTCAGCCACTCCGCGGCATGTGGGATCCTCCTGGACCGGGGCACGAACCCGTGTCCCCTGCATCAGCAGGCGGACTCTCAACCACTGCGCCACCAGGGAAGCCCCCAAAAGTACTATTTAAAGACATAAAGGGAATCAGTCATAAAATTAGAGTGTATGTCTTTTAAATTAACAGAGGAAAAGAGAAAAAAACGAAAAATAAGCCATTTAGCAAAAAACCTGCCTGCACCAAACATGTATTATTACAATAAATGTTTATGAAATATAGTCCCCATCTAAAAAAAGTGCCACAGATTGTATAAATAAAACAAAATCTAAATTAAATGATATATTGTCCACAAGATACACTCCTAAAAGCAATGTGAGTTGAAACACAAAGGATGGGCAAAAAATACTCTAGAGAAATGTAAACAAAAATAGAATGTACTTCTAGGTGTAAATTGAAAATTTTTGATAGTTATTGCCCTCTAAATTTAAACTTGAACCGAGAGCATCAAGTTTATCACCTCTAAATATTATCAGTCTTTATTCTTTGTCAGTCTGATATTTTTAAGTGATTACATTATTTTCATTTTAAGATTATTACTGAGATTTTTTTCAGCCTTACTGAGGTATAATTGACAGATGGAATTCCCTGGTGGTCCAGTGGTTAGGACTCTGTGCTTCCACAGCCGGGGGCGCAGGTTCAATCCCTGGTCGGTGAACTAGGATCCCACAAGCCATGCAGCCGGGCCAAAAAAAAATTGACAAATAGATTTGTAAGCTATTTAAAGTGTACATTGTGAAAGTATTCCCTCCATTGAGGTAATTAGCACATCCATAACCTCACAGATTTACCTTTCTTAGTGAGAACATTTAAGTTCTACTGTCTTAGCAAATTTCAATTATACAGTACAGTGTTATCAAGTAGAGTTACCATGTTACACATTAGAAACTCAGACCTTATTCATCCTACAACTGAAAGTTTGCACCCTTTTACCAACCGCTCCCTATTTCCTTCACCGCCCCCAGATCCTGGCAATCACTTTTTTACTCTCTGTTTCTGTGAGTTTGCCTTTTTTGTTGTTGTTTTTTAAGATTCCACATATATGTGATACCGTGCAATATTTATCTTTCTCTGTTTAATGTATTTCACTTAGCATAATGGCATTAGGTTGATCCATGCTGTTGCAAATGACAGGATTTCCTTCTTTTTAAAGACAATAAAATCCCATTGTATATGTATCCCACACTTTCTTTACCCAGTACCCATTCATCAGTGGACAGACACTTAGGTTGTTTCCTTACCTTGGCTATTGTGAAGAATGCTGCTACTTCATTTGAGGCGTTGTCTCATTGTGGGTTTTTTTTTTTTTGGCTGTGTTGGGTCTTTGCTGCTGCACATGGGCTTTCTCTAGTTGCGGTGAGAGGGCCTACTCTTCATCGTGGTGCACGGGCTTCTCATTGCGGTGGCTTCTCCTGTTGTCGAGCACGGACTCTAGGCGCACGGACTTCAGTAGTTGCAGCTCGAGGGCTCTAGAGCGCAGGCTCAGTAGTTGTGGTGCACAGGCTTAGTTGCTCTGTGGCATGTAGGATCTTCCCGGACCAGGGCTCAAACCCGTGTCCCCTGCATTGGCAGGTGGATTCTTAACCACTGCGCCACCAGGGATGTCCTCATTGTACTTTTGATTTGTATTTCCTTGATGATTAATGATGATTAGCACATTTTCATGTACCTGTTGGCCATCTGTATGTCTTCTTGGGAAAAATGTCCATTTAGGTCCTTAATTTTTATCTCTTTATTATTAATTGGAGGAAACTTTTTTTCATAGAAAATTTATTAATACTGAAATTTGGTAGATGTGGTTTTCTGAATTTTATTTCAATTTTTTTGTGTAATTAGAATTTTTTCAACCTTTATAATAAAGGTAACAGATGCTGGTTGAAAAAAATAGCAAAGTGCTGAAAGATAAATGTTCTCTGTTTTCTTTGTACCCTCCTCTGTATCTCATACTTCACAGCAGTAACCTCATGACTAGGTTGTGTACTTTTTCAGATGTTTTAAATCTACACTTACATAGATACCTCTCTCCAGTACTCCCCACATACACATGGAGGACTGTATCACATGTAATTTTTCAGCTCTTCTTTTAATGCTATGTTTTGAACCTTTTGCCATTTCAGTGCATGCTATTTTAATGGCTACCTAGAATTCCGTTGTACAGACATATCACACCATGCTTCATTCACCCAGTCCTGTATTCTTTTGAAATATTTCTTATGACGCAGCTCAATCCTTACATAAATATTCTCATATTTTTTTACTCTTAGTAAAGAAAAATCTAAAAATATTTTAGTTATTACTTTTAATAAAAAGGGAAGGATAAAAGAGAAATTTCCATCATTGTAAATTATCTACAGGAATAAGAGGAAAAAAGGACAACTCGTGATGGGAATTTTGATGAGTGTTTAGTACCTCTAAGCTTCATGACTGTGCCTGTAAGTGCTTATCTTGGTTTCTCTTCCTGACTTTCCAAAACTGAGTCATGCATTAAGAGAGGAATTAGATGGAAAAAGACCAGAGCTGTGGTTAAGAAGAAGGGTGGTGTATCCAGACTCAGTGGTGGGTGACAAAGCTGATGCTAGATCCTGGAGACTGTTTTGCAAGAGGCAAGAAAAGAGTAGAACAAGTGCATCTAAAATAGCTTTTCCTAACCAATCCTGCTATTTACTGTGTCTGGTTCCAAAAGAGCCACATTCTGAAAAGAAGTATTGGAAAAGTTGACATTTAGAAAAGAGGACTCTATTCCTTTATTCTGAAATAATATTTACAAATGCAGAGTTGGCAAATCTCCCCAGATTAAGCCACTGTGCAATACCTGTTTCGTCTTTATTTTAAAATCATTTGTGCATTTATTCGTATTTTTATTCTTTAAGATAAACATGGAACTTTTTTTTTAATCAAATTTATATTTATTTATTTGGCTGTGTTGCGTCTTCGTTGGTGCGCACGGGCTTTCTCTAGTTGCACTACTCTTCGTTGTGGTGCATGGGCTTCTCATCTCTGTGGCTTCTCTTGTTGCAGAGCACGAGCTCTAGGCACACGGGCTTCAGTAGTTGTGGCACACAGGCTCAGTAGTTGTGGCACATGGGCTTAGTTGCTCCATGGCATGTGGGATCTTCCTGGTCCAGGGCTCGAACCCATGTCCCCTGCATTGGCAGGAGGATTCTTAACCACTGTGCCACCAGGGAAGTCCCAACATCCAACTTTTTAAATGAAAATTTTCAAGCATAAAACAAGTTGAGAGGATAATGCAATGAACACCACAGTACCCATTATCTCAATTCAATAATTGTCTTTTGGTATGTGTATTAACCATTGGAAAGCTGTAGGTATCATCCTTAAGGTTAAATCTCTTAAGAACATTGTGCACAATCATACCGTTATTACCATTTCCTAGTATTATCTAATATCTAGCCTATATTTTGATTTCTTCCCAAAATAAAGCACACATATTTGAGTCTAGAGGACAGCCACCAAGATCTGTCCTTTGGGGACTAAAGTCCAAAGTGAGGAGACAGCATTGCAAACAAATGAGTAAGTGCAATCAATTGATGTGATAAATATCTGTGCAGAGATAGTACAGAAGGGAGTGTTCAGTTTTATCTGAGTGAATCAGAAGGATAAGAAATACTTGATTCTACCAGCTGCGGGATTGTTAAGAAATACTTGATTCCACTGGTCACCTTTCCTCTAGTTCTCTAGAGGTGAATTGGTGCTTTAGAGGCAAATTGGATCGGGGGAGGGTTGAATGACCAAAGAGCTTTCTATGTTGAAGCTGCTACTTGAGAAAAGCTGCTTAAAATAGCCTAGAGGAAGCAGGACTAGGGGTAGGGCTGGTGTGGGGAATACTGTTGTACAAGATGGTCTGTAAACTTTGGCCAGGGCTAGAACTGGGGAGGCCTTGCTTTGCTTGCTGGACTGAAAAATGTGACTTTTTCTCTTGGGATTAGTGGTTCCCACTTTCCTTTACCAGGCTACTCTCTGAATCTTTATGGGGTTTTTAGCTTCAGACCTAAGGGAGCCATGCAGGGGTTAGCTTAGAATCTGTGGTTTTCTAAAACCCACTTGGGTGATGTTGATGTTTAGCCAGGTGGTGTGGAATACAGCCTAAAGCAATGAGATTTGCATTTAAAATGAATTCCATAAGTAACTGCATTGTCTAATAACTTGAAATTTGGATAGGGCAACTGAGAAACTGACTTTGTGATTTTATTTTAATTAATTTCAAATTTAAAACTGAAGCAAAGTGAAATATTTTCCCATTAAATACAACTTTATTTTGGTACCACTACATTTTACTTTAACCATTGAATATTTAGCACTGAATTGTGATTCATTAAGTATAAAATATACACTAAATTTCATAGGTTTTATATAAAAAAGTAAAATATCTGATGATTTTTATATTAATTCCATGTTGAAATAATATGTTTGATATGGTGGCTTTAATAGAAATATATTAAAATTTATTTCACGTGCTTCTTTGTACCTAAAGAAAATACCTCCTAAAACCTTTAAAATGATTTCTGTAGCCCACATTGTATTTCCATTGGACAGTGCTTCCTTGGAAGAAAATGAAGGTTTGGGAGTGCTACATTCTGGAAGCCAATCCCAATTCTGAGATTAATCTACTAAGGGTACAAGATGAAAGATTAGGTTCTGAAAATGTTTGTTATCTAACACCCATTACAATGTGAAGCCACTGCAATGAGAAGCTCACGGTGTAGCAACAAAGACCCAAAATAAACAAAGACCCAAAAATAAATAAAAATTAAAAAAAAAAAGAGCTGGTACCTTTTCTTTCCTATTAACCATACCTAGAGCATGTTATGGGTACTCCATAAATGTGTTGAATGAATGTACTGAGGCAGGGCAGTAGGAATGGGAAACGCAGGGATAAATGGAATAGATTTTTAAGTAATAAGATCCATCAAACTTTGTAGCTGAATTTGGGTCTTAAACTAGGAGGCTTCTTAGAAGACTCATGGATCATTAGGTAGATTTGGGGGTTAAAGCAGGCCCCAAGGACAAGGTAATTCTTTAACTTTTAGATGTGGTTCCATTTTTTTGTTTTTTTTTTAAGGTTAGTTTCTTTTTTTTTTTAATTTATACATTTTATTTATTCATTTTTGGCTGTGTTGGGTCTTAGTTGCGTGCGGGCTTTCTCTAGTTGTGGCGAGCGGGGGCTACTCTTTGTTGTGGTGCATGGGCTTCTTATTGCGGTGGCTTCTCTTGTTGCGGAGCACGGGCTCTAGGCACGTGCGCTTCAGTAGTTGTGGCACACGGGCTCAGGAATTGTGGCTCATGGACTTAGTTGCTCTGCAGCATGTGTGATCTTCCCAGACCAGAGTTTGAACCCGTGTCCCCTGCAGGCAGATTCTTAACCACTGTGCCACCAGAAAAGCCCCAAGATGTGGTTCAGTTTCAATTGCCAGGTGAAGATATCCAGTTGGTGGATGGCTGAATTTGACATTCAGGAGAAATATCTTGTCTTGTGAGAATTAACAGAAAATAAGCGTAGACTGAAGGGCAAGTATGTGGATAAACGGGCGATTGGAGATGAGGCAAAGGGAGACGCTATCGTTTATTAGTGGGCAGAGAAGCCAGCCAGGGAGACTGAAATGATAAACAGAGAATTGAAGGGAGGATCTTTTTTTTTTACGGTACGCGGGCCTCTCACTGTTGTGGCCTCTCCCGTTGCGGAGCACAGGCTCCGGACGCGCAGGCTCAGCAACCATGGTTCACGGGCCCAGCCGCTCCGCGGCATGTGGGATCTTCCCGAACCCGGGCACGAACTCGTGTCCCCTGCATCGGCAGGCAGACTCTCAACCACTGCGCCACCAGGGAAGCCCTGAAGGGAGGATCTTAAGTGAGAAATGGTATCAAAAGATATTCTGCAAGTCCACTGAATTTGGTATTGGACTACACTGGTGAATCTTGGGTAGTTTCAGTGAGGTGGTGAGAGCAGAAGCCTAATTACAATGGATTGAAGAGTGCAGGATAGATAGGGTGATTGCAGTTTGGAGGAGTTCTTTGTAAAATAGGACAGTGAGGTAGGGTGGGAGCTAAATATTTCTGGAGGATTTCATTTTCTTAAAATAGAAAAGATTTAAATTTGTTATAGCCTGTGGGGAAGGAGGTAGATGGGAAAGATTTACAGATCTTTGGCTCCAGAATTCTCTCTGATTTTTCTATTAGGAATGTGTAAATACCTCTGTGTATACCATCACCAGCTAAGTGCTGAATAAATAAATACTCAGTATTCTTGAACATTATATTCTTATTCTTAGAAAGTTTAAACTGAAATAGACATATTTTCTTCAAAGGAACACCTTGGAGGAAGGGAGTAGAGACCCAAAGCCACATGGGCGATGTGGAAAGAACTAAAACCTGAAACCTGTCTTGGTGCCTTGTAGGATCATGAATTAACTAGTTATCTGATGGCCTTCTGGAGGGAGTTAGGTGAGGCAAGTTCCTTGAATATTATCTTTGATTGAGGGAGCATTCCAGGTGGGGTGACTTGATAGAAGCCAAACCCTAATGGAAAACAGGATTACAAATCTCCTGAAATCTTGAGGAGCGTTTAAGTGCCATTAACAAAAAAAAAAAGAGAGAGAAAGAAAAAAAAAAAGTGCATATAAACTGAATTTGTAAAGAAATAGTGTGATTGGATTAAATAATCTGTAATTTGTATGTCATTCTTTTGTTTTTTAAATTAATATGGCAATTCATATTGGGGTACTAATTAATACCAAGAAGTTTTCAACGAATTTTAGTCTCCTAATTATATGAAACTAACAATTATTTAAATACTTTAAGTTAATTTCTTTTTTTTTTAAACATCTTTATTGGAGTATCATTGCTTTACAATGGTGTGTTAGTTTCTGTTGTATAATAAAGTGAATCAGATATACATATACATATATCGTCATATCTCCTCCCTCTTGCATCTCCCTCCCACCCTCCCTATCCCACCCCTCTAGGTGAACACAAAGCACCAAGCTGATCTCTTCGTGCTATACAGCTGCTTCCCACTGGCTATCTATTTTACGTTTGGTAGTGTATATATGTCCATGCCACTCTCTCACTTCGTCTCAGCTTACCCTTCCCCCTCCCGTGTCCTCATGTCCATTCTCTGCATCTGTGTCTTTATTCCTGTCTTGCCCCTAGGTTCTTCAGAACCTTTTTTTTTTTAAGATTCCATACATATGTGTTAGCATACGGTATTTGTTTTTCTCTTTCTGACTTACTTCACTCTGTATGACTGTCTCTAGGTCCATCCATTTCACTACAATTAACTCAATTTCGTTTCTTTTTATGGCTAACATTCCATTATATGTATGTGCCACATTTGTTTATTCATTCATCTGTCGATGGACACTTAGATTGATTCCATGTCCTGGCTATTGTAAATAGAGCTTCAATGAACATTGTGGTACATGACTCTTTGAATTATGGTTTTCTCAGGGTATATGCCCAGTAGTGGGATTGCTGGGTCGTATGGTAGTTCCATCTTTAGTTTTTTAAGGAACCTCCATACTATTCTCCATAGTGGCTGTATCAATTTACATTGCCATCAACAGTGCAAGAGGGTTTCCTTTTCTCCACACCCTCTCCAGCATTTATTGTTTGTAGATTTTTTGATGATGGCCATTCTGACCAGTGTGAGGTGATATCTGATTGCAGTTTTGATTTGCATTTCTCTAATAATTAGTCATGTTGAGCATCCTTTCATGTGTTTGTTAGCAGTCTGTATATCTTCTTTGGAGAAATGTCTATTTAGGTCTTCTGCCCTTTTTTTTTTTTTTTTTTGCGTTACGTGGGCCTCTCACTGCTGTGGCCTCTCCCGTTGTGGAGCCCAGGCTCCGGACGCGAAAGCTCAGCGGCCCTGGCTCACGGGTCCAGCCGCTCCGCGGCATGTGGGATCTTCCCGGACCGGGGCACGAACCCGCGTCCCCTGCATCGGCAGGGGGACTCTCAACCACTGGGCCACCAGGGAAGCCCCTGCCCATTTTTTTATTGGTTTGTTTTTTTGATATTGAGCTTCATGAGCTGCTTGTATATTTTGGAGATTAATCCTTTGTCAGTTGATTCATTTGCAAATATTTTCTCCCATTCTGAGAGTTGTCTTTTCATCTTGTTTATGGTTTCCTTTGCTGTGACAAAGCTTTAAAGTTTCATTAGGTCCCATTTGTTTATTTTTGTTTTTATTTCCATTTCTCTAGGAGGTGGGTCAAAAAGGATCTTGCTGTGATTTATGTCAGAGTGTTCCGCCTATGTTTTCCTCTAAGAGTTTGATAGCCTTACATTTAGGACTTTAATCCATTTTGAGTTTATTTTTGTGTATCATATTAGGGAGTGTTCTAATGTCATTCTTTTACATGTAGCTGTTCAGTTTTCCCAGCACCACTTATTGAAGAGGCTGTCTTTTCTCCATTGTATAGTCTTGCCTCCTTTATCAAAGATAAGGTGGCCATATGTATGTGGGTTTATCTCTGGGCTTTCTATCCTGTTCCATTGATCTATATTTCTGTTTTTGTGCCAGTACCATACTGTCTTGATTACTGTAGCTTTGTAGTATAGTCTGAACTCAGGGACCCTGATTCCTCCAGCTCCATTTTTCTTTCTCAAGATTGCCTTGGCTATTTAGGGTCTTTGTGTTTCCATACAAATTGTGAAATTTTTTGTTCCACTTCTGTGAAAAATGCCATTGGTTGTTTGATAGGGATTGCACTGAGTCTGTAGATTGCTTTGGGTAGTATAGTCATTTTCACAATGTTGATTGTTCCAATCCAAGAACATGGTATACCTCTCCATCTGTTTGTATCATCTTTAATTTCTTTCATCAGTGTCTTACAGTTTTCTACATACAGGTCTTTTGTCTCCTTAGGTAAGTTTATTCCTAGGTATTTTATTCTTTTTGTTGCAATGGTAAATAGGAGTGTTTCCTTAATTTTTCTTTCAAATTTTTCATCATTAGTGTATAGGAATGCAAGAGATTTCTGTGCATTAATTTTGTATCCTGATGCTTTATCAAGTTCATTGATTAGCTCAAGTAGTTTTTGGTAGGATTTTTAGGATTCTCTATGTATAGTATCATGTCATCTACAAACAGTGACAATTTTACTTCTTCTTTTCCGATTTGGATTTCTTTTATTTATTTTTCTTCTACGATTGCTGTGGCTAGTACTTCCAAAACTATGTTGAATAATAGTGGTGAGAGTGGCAACCTTGTCTTTTTCCTGATCTTAGTGGAAATGGTTTCAGTTTTTCACCATTGAGAATGATGTTCGCTGTGGATTTGTCATATATGGCCTTTATTATGTTGAGGTAAGTTCCCTCTATGCCTACTTTCTGGAGGGATTTTATCATAAATGGGTGTTGAATTTTGTCGAAAGCTTTTCTGTATCTATTGAGATGATCATATGGTTTTTATTCTTCAATTTGTTTATATGGTTTATCACATTGATTGATTTGCATATATTGAAGAATCCTTGCATTCCTGGGATAAACCTCACTAGATCATGGTCTGTGATCCTTTTAATGTGCTGTTGGATTCTGTTTGCTAGTATTTTGTTGAGGATTTTTGTATCTTTGTTCATCAGTGATATTGGCCTGTATTTTTCTTTTTTTGTGACATCTTTGTCTGGTTTTGGTATCAGGGTGATGGTGGCCTCGTAGAATGAGTTTGGGAGTGTCCCTCCCTCTGTTATATTTTGGAAGAGATTGAGAAGGATAGGTGTTAGCTTTTCTCTCAATGTTTGATAGAATTCACCTGTGAAGCCATCTGGTCCTGGGCTTTTGTTTGTTGGAAGATTTTAAATCACAGTTTCAATTTCAGTGCTTGTGATTGGTCTGTTTATATTTTCTGTTTCTTCCTGGTTCAGTTTCAGAAGGTTGTGCTTTTCTAAGAACTTGTCCATTTCTTCCAGGTTGTCCATTTTATTGGCATATAGTTGCTTGGAGTAACCTCTTATGATCCTTTGTATTTCTGCAGTGTCAGAAATTAACAATTTTGTGGAAAAAGTTATGCTAGAAGGTAAAACATCTCAGGGTTATCCAGAAGTAAAGAGGGTTATAAACCAAGGAACATTTGCAGGAGGAAATAGACAGTGACCGCCGACTGCTTCCTTAAGAACTAGATTCTAAATTGTGTTCCAGTTTCACTCCTTTCTGTAATAACTTTGCGTGAACCCAGCGTGCATATACTGAATTTGGAGATTAAGTTATGATGTCTTGAATAGCAATGTTGTACTGCTACAACTCACAAACAGATGAATAAAAGTAGGCCTAAGAGAAAAACAGATACTGTATGCTAATGTATATATATGCAAGTTTAAAAATTGGTACTGATGGGCTTCCCTGGTGGCGCGGTGGTTGAGAGTCCGCCTGCCGATGCAGGGGATGCGGGTTCGTGCCCCAGTATGGGAAGATCCCACATGTCGCGGAGCGGCTGGGCCCGTGAGCCATGGCCGCTGAGCCTGCACATCCGGAGCCTGTGCTCCGCAGCGGGAGAGGCCACAACAGTGAGAGGCCCGCGTACCGCAAAAAAAAAAAAAATATTGGTACTGATTAACCTAGTGGCAGGGCAGGAATAAAGACACACACGTAGAGAACGGAATTGAGGGCACAGGGAGGGAAGGGGAAGCTGGGATCAAGTCACAGAGTAGCATTGATATATATACACTACCAAATGTAAAATGGGTGGCTAGTGGGAAACTGCTGCATAGCACAAGGTGATCAAGTCGATGCTTTGTGAGGACCTAGAGGGATGGGATAGGGAGGGTGGGAGGGAAGCTCAAGAGGGAGGGGATATGGGGATATATGTATACATATAGCTGATTCACTTTGTTATACAGCAGAAATTAAGACAACATTGTAAAACAATTATACTCCAATAAAGATGTGAAGAAAAAAAAAAGTAGGCCAGTCAGTTCAGAAAGATAATTCCCACAATTTAACAAAGGAAACTTCCATAGGAACTGTGTTGTTCTTTTTAGTTCTAAGCATCTATGGCAATCTTAGTTCAGTAAGCATTAGTAAATATTAGTACGTAAAGGAATTTGTTTTAAATGTTAATACTTACTGCTGACAGGATTATTTTTAGGACAGTGCATTTGGTTAAACACTAGGACCTTGTGACTAACACTAGGACCTCTCTAAAGAGACATTTGGTTTGAATTTTGGCTCAGAGCATTGATCTGACTTTGGCTAGTGACTTAACCTTATCAGAACCTTCCTTGTTAGAAGACTGAAGAAGTGAATACTATTTTTTTTTTTGGCTGTGCCACACAGCTTGTGGGATCTCAGTTCTCCAACCAGGAATGGAACCTGGCCCCTGGCAGTGAGAGCACCAAGTCCTAAGCACTGTACTGCCTGGGAATTCCTGTAAATACATTTATCTCAGTAGGAAAATTAAATGAGATAATTCATATAAAGTGCTTATAATGATGCCTGGCAAGCAGTACATGCTCAATACATAAGTAATAGCTATTAATAAATATTCTTTTCTTAATTGTGGATTTGAGACTGGAATTACTGAGTTTTTGCCATATATTGAAGGACATGTAGAAAAAGAACTACCTAATATGTATTTTTCCCTTAAATAGTTCGTTTCTACACATAAGATCCAACACTTATAAATGTGTATAAATAAATTGTTTGATTTAATCCCCACAATAAACCTTTTCAGTAAGTGCTATTACTAGTCTTGATTTATCTTTTTTAAATTTATTTTTTATTGAAGTAGAGTTGAATTACAATGTTGTGTTGATTACTGCTGTACAGCAGAGTGACTCAGTTATACATGTATATACTTTCATTTTCATATTCTTTTCCATTACAGTTTATCACAAGATATTGAATATAGATAGCTCCCTGTGCTATACAGTAGTGATTTATCTTTGTTTTTAATAATTTTTTTAAACCCTGAGAAATTATTATTATTTTTAAATTGAAATATAGTTGATTTGTAATATCGTGTTACTTTAAGGTGTACAGCACAGCAATTCAGATATATATATATATATATATGAATATATATATATAACACACACAGATATTCTTTTTCAGATTCTTTTGCCTTATAGGTTATTAAAAAATACTGAGTATAATTCCGTGTGCTATATAGTAGGTCTTTTTTGGTTATCTATTTTATGTGTAGTAGTGTGTATAAGTTAATCCCATAGTCTTGATTTATCTTAAGGAAACTGAGGCTCAATGAGCAAGAACTCGCTCTATGCCATGTGGTTGGTAAGCAGTGGGAGAGTCACCAGTTTGATTCCAGTAAAGCTCACATTATTAAAAATATATTAAACAGTTAAGATACATAAAAAGTGTAAAGAATAATAACTGGGGACTTCCCTGGAGGTCCAGTGGTTAAAACTCCGCACTTTCAATGCAGGGGGCGTGAGTTTGATCCCTGGTCGGGGAACTGTGATCCCACATGCCATGAGGTGTGGCCAAAAAAAAAAAAAAAAAACAACACTGAACATGAGAGTTGGTTATTAACTTTAAGCATGGATAGGATTGTTCGTGGAAAGTGCGAAGAACAAAAAGTCTGTGGGTTTTGACTTAGAATCCTCTAAGGAATGGACTCAGGGGGACACACCCACAGCCAAGGGACAGACATGCAAGAGTGAGGCTCCAGGGGAGACCTAGATTATAGTTTCAGTTGAGAATCTCCTTGGGGATCCACAAAAGAGCAGGTTAGGTCTATAATATTTAAGGAATGATTGGATTTGGCAGTTAAGAACTCATTTATAACCTTGGGGGATAACTACTTAAGATATTTGAATCAGGAGGGAATTTGATGGGATGATAGCTTGAGGCAGATTTGGGGTCTGACAGGCTTTTTGTCTTTTGTTGTTACATGAATTAACCCATTTATTGTAGGCTAGCAATGTTACCAATGGTGGACCTTCCACTGGTCTTACAGTTCCTTCAGTCAGATTTTATAGCGATGGTAGGAGTGGTACCGTAGGTCTAGGCATCACCTGCAAGCTTTTCAGGAACCATGGCGCCAGATCCCCAAAGCTCATCTCTTCTATTTGGTTTTGCCACCGGAGAAGCAAGTGTACTTGGCATGCTGGCCGATTTCAGTTTTCTTCACCGTCTTCCTGAGGGAGGCAGCATAATGGTCCCGTATTTACCGACAATCCTGACCTTAGTGCTTTTAGCATTGTCACCACAAACTAGCTCCGAGCCCAGAGAGTGGGTTTTTATCTTTTTGACTAGGAATAAATTATACTGACTCTTAGCTCCAGAGGAAGAGGTCTAGGACTAGGTCATCTGTGACTACAGAGGTTTAGCTCTTAGGTCAGTTTTGTATACAGTTGGAACTAATCTGCAGTTAACTTGGGTTTTTTTGTTGTTGTTGTTGTTTGTTTTTTTTGTTTTTTTGCGGTACGCGGGCCTCTCACTGGTGTGGCTTCTCCCGTTGCGGAGCACAGGCTCCGGACGCGCAGGCTCAGCGGCCATGGCTCACGGGCCCAGCCGCTCCGCGGCATGTGGGATCTTCCCGGACCGGGGCAC
>NW_006784004.1:0-44860 GCF_000442215.2 Lipotes vexillifer | reverse complement strand
GTCCCCTGCATCGGCAGGCGGACTCTCAACCACTGCGCCACCAGGGAAGCCCCTAACTTGGTTTTTGATTGAATAGAAGTTGTCCCTCCCTTTAGTAACTCTCCTCCTTTTCCCCACCCCCAAGTTAAAGGAATTACTTTGGATACTAAGACCCTGTGGCCAAATGAGGGTGGAGTTTTTGTTTGGGGATAAGAATAAAATCATTAGAAACGCCGTCTGGATCTGGTGTCTGGATGTGACTGAGAGAACTGAGAAACATTTGAAGTTTCTGCCATGGCTCCTAATCATCGCAAGCTTGGAAAAGCCGTAAGGCCGTATGGCAATGAGGTAGGGCAGGTGGGGACGCATGCTGACCTAGTTCCTTAGACTCCCCCTCTCCTGGCTGACCCAGCCCTGCCTTTCTGTGGCCTTTGAACCCCTCACTGGGTGGCTCTAGGCAAACTGGAGAAACAGAGGTCAGAGGCAAAGCTCAGAGAATGTTAGGGCTACAAAACTTGGTCGGGCAGGTATTCCCTTTTTATGCCTAAAAAAAGGAAAAAGAGAGCTTAATGGCTGGGGTTCTGAAGTAGGTAATTTCACTGCTATACGAAAATAAGGTAGCTTTTTGCAGGTCCCCTTTGAAGGAGGATATTTTTGGTGTATGTGTGTTAAATGTTTATTTTAGAATCCCCTTAGGCGGATCTTTGATGAGTAGCTGGTTCATCTTTACTTTTGACTTAAATTTGGTTTTGTTATCAAGCAGTTGTGGTGAGCATTGTATGGTGGTAGGTTGCAGAGCAGGGCTGACCTCCATGCTTCTTTTTAGGAAATGTGGGAGGGAAAATACAGTATCAGGCATGACTGTGTCATCTTAAAGTCAAAATTAATGGAGGCTCCAGCGGTTCTCCCTCAGAATTTTCTCCAAGCTCTCAGTTTTCAGGTTGAGAATGTAGATTTTGAAGGTGTCACTTCTGATTAGGAATAAATGTGCTGTGGGCTGCTCCTCCCGTTCTACATGTTTTTAAAATTGTTTTTTACTCTGAGGGGGTTTATATTGGTTGGGGGGGGGCAGGGCGAAAAAATCTTGGATATTACAAGGGGGCCACAGTATGTAAACAGATACCCACAATATCTGTCGTATTAAGATCTCACGGGGAGGGCTATTAGGGAAAAAAATGTTTTAAAAGACTCCTGCAGGGACTTCCCTGGGGTCCAGTGATTAAGACTCAGTGCTTCCACTGCGGGGTGGGGTGTTAGATCCCTGGTTGGGGAACTAAGATCCCACATGCCCACGGGGCAGCCAAAAAATAAAAAAAAAACTAAAAGACTCCTGCAGTAAGGGATGAAAAAAAAGGAAAAGAAAGTTGAGAAACACACTGATTTACCTGGTGTGTAGTAAAGGTCATAGTCTTGTAGGACCACGTCTCTGAACGTGCTTCGAAAGTCTTTATTTTTTCATGTGATCTGGGTACTATTCCTTGATACAGGACATGCAGCATGTAAGGAATGTGAGTGTGTGTTGGGAGGAGCTACAGTCAGATCCATTCCATAGGGCAGGGTCATTTCAGAATAAAATACCCCTTTGCTCAGTGTCATTTGAGCTCCTTCAAGAGTGGGTGTAAGAGTATCCTGATGATAGGAATGGGGAAATGACAAGATGGAGGGGGCCTGGGAACTACTGGACCCAGATCTGATCTAAGGAGTTCAACATTCCTGTTAGTTCAGAGTGCGAACAACCTATAATCTTGAAATGGGTATAGAGTGGAAGACAGACAACTAGGGGACTTTTAATCGCTTACTGTCTTGTAAACTGTACCCTTGGGCCCTTTTGGAGCAGCAGAGGACAGCAGTGGGACCGGAGGGGGAGGGGGGTTGGAGGAGGGGGAGAAGAGACACAAACACAGGTGGGTAGGTGGCATGAGTTTGGTGTCCCCAGAGTGTACATGAAACGTGAGGGGATAAAACAGCCACCATTCCAGTATTCTTGAAACACTTCACTTCCTTCAGAGAGTTGTCTTCTCTTTAGAGATAAATGTTAACAATAATAATTTGAGATTCAGGATAGATGTTCAGGAAATACACTATACCTAAGCAGATTAAATGTCAATAAAATCTTCATTAAAACAGTGTAGCCACTGGGGCCTGGATTAGTGCTCTCAGTGGTGTCATGGAGACAGCTCCTTCCAGCTCACTAGATGTGTGCATTTCTTCCCAACTCTTGCTCAGGTGGTCACACTGTGATAGTTTACAATCTACCGTGGTGGGTGTATTTACACCACAAAAATTGGCCAACCCTACAAAACAGGGTTTTCTCCCCACCACTTCCCAAGTTGATTGTTAAACATTTACCAGAATACCACTGAGTACAGTTTCTATAATACAAATGTTGACAGTTGTATATACCTTTCCTGAAATATCTTAAACAAATATTAGCAAATACATATGTACTCTGCACTCTTCCTTTGCTCTAATTTGTTTGTAATTTGATACTACATAAACTATTCTGCATTTAGGTTTTTTCACTTAATTGTACCCTAGAAATCTTTCCATAGAGTGCTTTGTCAGTTTTGGTTTAACTTTAAAGGAAACATATTAAAAAGTCAAAACAGTGTTTAATCAGATCTGGGTCTAAATAGTTCCCAGGCCTCCTTGCTGTTTTCTCACTGTCAGGTATTGCTCCTAAACTCTTCCTATTCAGCATTAGTTTCTTTTGTATTCTTCCATAGTTTCTTTTTTCTGGCTGAGTTTTATGGTTTTATTAACACAAACTAAATGTGTACGTGAGCTGTCTATTCATTTTCCTCGCTGAGCAGCCTGGCATTGGGATTGGTGATTCTGATGGCCAGCTGGGCTGCTCTTTCCACAATGGCTTTTTGGTTCTTGGAGGAGAGGTTGTGAGCAATCTCAGCATAGTAAGCTTTGTTGCACATCAGCCTCACTTCAAGCTCCTTAACCAGGTGAACCAGGAACTTATGGAAGCTACTGGGCAGCATGTGCTTTGTTTTCTTGTTGCTTCCGTTCCTGATGCTGGGCATCAAGATCTGGCCCTTGAATCTCCTGCACACCCTGTTGTCAGTGCCTCTGGGTTTCCACCAGTTCCGCTTAATTTTTTTTTTTTTTTTTTCCTTGCGTTATGCGGGCCTCTCACTGTTGTGGCCTCTCCCATTTGCGGAGCACAGGCTCCGGACGCGCAGGCTCAGTGGCCATGGCTCACGGGCCCAGCCGCTCCGCGGCATGTGGGATCTTCCCGAAACGGGGCACGAACCCGCGTCTCCTGCATCGGCAGGCGGACTCTCAAGCACTGCGCCACCAGGGAAGCCCCCGCTTAATTTTGACATATTGGTCTGACTGGTGCCGGATGAATTTCTTGGTCTTCTTTTTGATGATCTTGGGCTTCACGGGGGGTCTGAGGGCAGCCATGATGCCGAGTTGGAGACGGCTGCCACCTCCGAAGGCAGTGCTGAGGAAGAGCTGTATTCTTCCAGAGTTTCTTTATGCAAATATGAATGTGTATATTATTTCTTTTTATACAAAAAGAAATATTTCATATACAAGTATTGTATTTTTTTTAAACATATTTTGGACATCTTTGCCTTTTAGCTCTGGAACTTTTTATCATTCTTTTATTTATTTATTTATTTGTTTGTTTGTTTATTTTTGGCTGCGTTGGGTCTTGTTGCTGCGCGCGGGCTTTCTCTAGTTGCGGCTAGCAGGGACTACTCTTTGTTGCGGTACACGGGCTTCTCATTGCGGTGGCTTCTCTTGTTACAGAGCACGGGCTCTAGGCGCGCGGGCTTCAGGAGTTGTGGCACGTGGGCTCAGTAGTTGTGGTTCGTGGGCTGTAGAGTGCAGGCTCAGTAGTTGTGGCCCACAGGCTTAGTTGCTCTGCGGCATGTGGGATCTTCCCAGACCAGGGCTGGAACCCCTGTTCCCTGCATTGGCAGGCGGATTCTTAACCACTGCACCACCAGGGAAGTCCCTATCATCCTTTTTTATAGTTGCAAGGCATTATATTATATTATATTATATCACAATTGAATTAGTCTGCTACAGATGGACACTGGGATATTTTCAGCTATTTGTTAAAATATACAAAGCTGTCAAAACATGTAATTATATGCAGGTATAACTAAGATAAATTTCAAACTGCTGTATTAAAGTTGCACTTAATTTTGATAGTTAATTATTGCCAAATTGCCCTAGGAGTAATTGCATAGGGGTTGCACCATTTTGTACTTCCACCAACATTTTATGAAAGTTTATCTCCCTACAGCTTGCCCAAGGGTCTAGGTGGTCAAACTTTTTCATTGTTATTCTGATAAATGAAAAATGTTATCTGTGTCATTTTAATTTGCATTTCTTTTAATGTTGAGCACCTTTTCACAGTGTCTTCATCAGGGTTCTATGAAGATTAATGAATTACTGCAAGTAAGGAGTATATTAGAATACAGCTAACTTTTTTTGAATTATAACTATTGTAATGAAGTTGTGCTCTCTCAGTGATAGCTCATCATCACTGTGCTCTTGAGTCATATTATCTCATCTAATTCCCATCACAATCATATATGATCTCTTAGAAGGAAGAAACTATAGTTTAGGCCAAGTACCGTCTCCTGGGTCACACAATTCCTAAGGATTGCTCTCTTCCCTTCCCCATCTTAGTGTTCAAGTTTAACCAGTAATAGCACATAGGTTAGTTTCTTTTCTTTTCAACACTTTCATTTAAAAACAAACCTATGTATAGTTTGTTTAGATGTATGTATACTTTATTTAGATATATCTATTTAAAAAGTTGATTTTATGCATTTAAAAAAATTGAGGTATAGTTTATTTAAAATATATATTATGGTTATATATAAAATATTTATATATAAAACATTATATAATTTTATGTTATAGTTTCAGGTATACAACATAGTGATTCAAAATTTTTATATAGATTATATACTCCATTTAAAGTTATTATAAAATATTGGTTATATTCCCTGTGCTGTACACTAGATCCTTATAACATATTTATTTTATACATAGTAGTTGATACGTCTTAATTCCCTACTCCTATCTTGACCCTTCCCCCTTTCCTCTCCCCATTTATAACCACTGGCTTATTCTCTACATCTGGAATTCTGTTTCTGTTTTGTTATATTCATTCATTTGTTTTATTTTTTAGATACCACATATAAGTGAAATCATACAGTATTTGTCTTTCTCTGTCTGACTTATTTCACTAAAAATAATACTCTCCAAATCCATCCATGTTGTTGCAAATGGCAAAATTTCATTCCTTTTTATGGCTGAGTAGTATTCCATTGTATATACTATACCACATCTTCTTTATCCATTCATCTGTTGATGGACACTTAGTTTGCTTCCATATCTTGGCTATTTAAATAATCCTGCTATGAACATTTGGGTACATGTATCTTTGAATTAATGTTTTCATTTTCTTTAGATATACCTAAGAGTGGAATCACTGAATCATATGGTAGTTCTATTTTTAGTTTGTTGAGGAATCTCCATACTGTTTTCCACAGTGGCTGCACCAATTTATATTCCTACCAACAGTGTAGAGGGTTCCCTTTTCTCTACCTCCTCACCAACATTTGTTACTTTTGGTCTTCTTGATGATAGCCATTCTGATGTGAGGTGATATCTCGTTATGGTTTTGATTTGCATTTCTCTGAAGATTAGTGATGTTGAACATCTTTTCATGTGCCTTTTAGCCATCTATATATCTTCAAAAAAATGTCCATTCAAATCTTCTCACCATTTTTTAATTGCCTGCGTTTTTTTTATATTGAGTTGTATGAGCTGTTTATATATTTTGAATACTAACCCTTTATTGGTCATATCATTTGCAAATATTTTCTCCCATTTAGTAGGTTGTCTTTTCATTCTGTTGATGGTTTCCTTTGCTGTGCAAAGCTTTCAAATTTAATTAGATTCCATTTGTTTATTTTTACTTTTGTTTCTTTTGTTTTAGGAGACAGATCCAAAAAATAATGCTGTGACTTATTGCAAAGAGTGTCTGCCAATGTTTTCTTCTAGGAGTTTTATGGTTTCAGGTCTTACATTTTGTTCTTTAATCCACTTTGTGTGTATTTTTATATGTGGTGTCAGAAATTTTCTAATTTCATTCTTTTACATGTAGCTGTCCAGCTTTCCCAAGCACCACCTATTGAAGAGACTATCTTTTCCCCATTGCATATTCCTGCCTTCTTTGTTGTAGATAAACCCATAAGTGCATGGGTTTATTTCTGGACTCTCTATTCTGTTCCATTGATCTATGTGTCTGTTTTTGTGCCAGTACTATACTCTTTTGATTACTGTAGCTATATAGTATAGTCTAAAGTTAGGCAGTATGATACACCTAGTTCTGTTCTTTGTTCTCAAGATTGTTTTGGCTATTCAGAGTCCTTTGTGTTTTCATACAAAAAATTATTTGGTAATTTTGATTTGGTATTTTGATAGGAATTGCATTGAATCTGTAAATTGCCTTGGATAGTATGGTCATTTAAAAAATACTAATTCTTCCAATCCATGAACGTGGTATATCTTCCCATCTGTTTGTGTCAGCTTCAATTTCTTTCATTAATGTCTTATAGTTTTGTGAGTACAGGTCTTTTACCTCCTTAGTTAGAGTCATTCCTAGGTATTTTATTCTTTTTGATGGGATTGTAAATGGGATTGTTTCCTTAATTTCTCTTCCTGATGGTTTGTTGTTAGTGTATAGATATGCAAGAGATTTCTGTATATTAATTTTCTGTCCTGCAACTTTACCAAATTCATTGATGAGCTCTTATAGTTTTTGGTAATGTTTTAGGATTTTCTATGTATAGTGTGTCATCTGCAAACAGTGACAGTTTTACTACTTCTTTTCCAGTTTGGATTGCTTTTATTTCTTCTTCTTGTCTGATTGCTATGACTAGGACTTCCAATACTATGTTGAATAAAAGTAGCAAGAGGGGCATCCTTGTCTTGTTCCTGATCTTACAGGAAATGCTTTCAGCTGTTCACCATTGAGTATGATGTTAGCTGTGGGCTTATGGCTTATCATAATGGCCTTTATTATTTTGAGGTGTGTTCCCTCTATACCCACTTTGTGGTGAGTACATTATTTGGACGTATCTTTCTTTCTTTTTTTTTTTTTTGGCTGTGCTGCACAGCTTGAGGCATCTTAGTTACCTAAACCTGGGTCCCTGGCAGTGAAAGCGCCGAGTCCTATCCACTGAACTGCCAGGGAATTCCGTTTTCTTAAAGTTTAGTTTTAAAGTTAGCAGAGTGTAGGACATGTTTTCATGTACTTATAAACTTGTGATACCCAGTGTTTTTTAAAAGCTGCATGAGTTATAACTGAATAATAAGTCAATTTTTTTTTCTAATATGTATACCAAGTATGTTCTATTACCTGCTTTGTCTTTGAAAAATGCAGGAGATCAAAGAATAAAGCTATTGAAACAGCAGTCCAAGGGATCTAGATTGAGTAGGAAAACAAGAAAATCAGAAGTTGCAAAATGAACTATGAATAGGTAGGGGTGGTCTAGAAACTAGAGGGTATCATAAAGTAAAGATCTTTAGCACTGTCAGATTCTTGGAAGCACATTTTTATTTTTATCTTATTTTATTTTATATATATATATTTTATATCTTTATTGGAGTATAATTGCTTTACAATGTTGAATTAGTTTCTGCTGTACAACAAAGTCAATCAGCCATATGTACACATATATCCCCATATCCCCTCCCTCTTGAGCCTCCCTCCCACCCTCCCTATCCCACCCCTCTAGGTGGTCACAAAGCATCCAGCTGATCTCCCTGTGCTATGCAGCAGCTTCCCACTAGCCATCCATTTTACATTTGGTAGTGTATATATGTCAATACTATATTCTCTCACTTCGTCCCAGCTTCCCCTTCTCCCCCGTGTCCTCAAGTCCATTCTCTACGTCTGTGTCTTTATTCCTGCCCTGCCACTAGGTTCATCAGTACTGTTTTTTTTAGATTCCATATATGTGCGTTAGCATACAGTATTTTTCTTTCTTTTTCTGACTTACTTCACTCTGTATGACAGACTCTAGGTCCATCCACCTCATTACAAATAACTCACTTTCGTTCCTTTTTATAGCTGAGTGGTATTCCATTGTATATATGTGCCACATCTTCTTTATTCATTCATCTGTTGATGGACATTTAGGTTGGAAGCACATTTTTAAAAATTGAAGTTTAGCTGATTTACAATTTGTTAGTTACAGGTGTCCAGCAAAGTGGTTCAGTTATACATATTTATATACATATTCTTTTTCAGATTCTTTTCCATTATAGGTTATTACAAGATATTGAATATAGTTCCCTGTGCTATACAGTAGGTCCTTGTTGTTTATCTATTTTATATATAGTAATGTGTATCCTTTAATCCTGAATTCCTAATTTTTCCCTCCCCGCCTTTCCCCTTTGGTAACCATAAGTTTGTTTTCTGTGCTGGTCAGTTGCTTTTTAATTAAGCTCATTAATTAATGAGACTGTCTTATGCTTTTAGTACATAAATTTTAAAAGGACCTCAAGATCATCTCTGTAGGGGAATGTATAGTCCAGTGTGTTTGGATATGCATACCTATAAAATTAAAAGCTTCGGGCTTCCCTGGTGGCACAGTGGTTGAGAGTCCGCCTGCTGATGCAGGGGACACAGGTTCGAGCCCCAATCCGAGAGGATCCCACAAGCCATGGAGTGGCTGGGCCCATGAGCCATGGCCACTGAGCCTGCGCGTCTGGAGCCTGTGCTCCGCAACGGGAGAGGCCACAACAGTGAGAGGCCTGCGTACTGCAAAAAAAAAAAAAAAATTAAAAGCTTCAAGTAAAAAAAAAATATTCCCCTTTAATTCTATTTCACAGTGGTAACTATTATTAACATTTTAGGTTTATACTACCAGCTTTTTTTCTGTGCTTAGACCAATTTGTGTGTGTGTGTGTGTGTGTGTGTGTGTGTGTGTGTGTGTGTGTGTGTGTGTTTGGCTGTGCTGCAAGGCTTATGGGATGTTAGTTCCCAGAGCAGGGATCAAACCCCGACCACAGGAGTGAAAGTGCTGAGTACTAACCACTGGACCACCAGGGAATTCCCAGTGTTTGTGTGTTTTAAATAAAAAGGGATGATAATGTCACATGTGCATCTTATTTTGGTTAATGATATACTAAGAATATTGATACATAGAGTAATGGCTGCACATTTTTCACAATATGATTATATGAGTTTATTTCATACTTTCTCTACTGTAAATGTTATGTTCTATTATGATTTGCTTACATACATTTCTACTTTTTTAGTTTTGCAATTTGGATGGATGAGAACGTGACATTTATTTTCATTTGCTTGTCTTCTAGTAAAGTTGGACAGCTTTTGATCCTTTTGATTTCCACCTAAGTGAATTGCATATGCCTATTCTTTCCTCACTATTCTATTGAGTCATTTTCCTTCTTAATTTGTTGGAGCTCTTTTTCATTAAGAATGGTAACTCTTTATATGTATTGCGAATATTTTCCTAGTCTGTCACTTGACTTTTCAATTTATTTTTGGCAATATTTCTCCTACCTTTATAAGTAGCTACGCATATCAGGAAATAAATACATTTTACATCACGATTCAATGCACAAACACATACATAAAAATTTATATGATAGGGTTTCCCTGGTGGCGCAGTGGTTGAGAGTCCGCCTGCCGATGCACGGGACACGGGTTTGTGCCCCCGTCCGAGAAGATCCCACATGCCGCGGAGCTTCTAGGCCCATGAGCCATGGCCACTTAGCCTGCGCGTCCGGAGCCTGTGCTCTGCAAAGGGAGAGGCCACAACTGTGAGAGAGGTCCGTGTACCGCAAAAAAAAGAAAAAAAAAATTATGATAATACTTATCTTTACTAAATGTAGTGTACACATTTTTCTTTAATATTCCATTAAAAGACACTTGTCACAAAGCATGATATTGGTGTTGGGACTCAGGTTGTGATCAGCAATTTGAAAAGCATATTGTAGTGTCTGCCTTTGAGATTGTTAATATCATATGTAGTCAAAGAATTCTATCTTTTCTTCTATGGCTTATCACATTTTGCTCTTGCTTTGGAAGATTTTTCCTACTTTCTAAATTTTCTTATTCTTATATCTTTTTATATTTACATTATTAATGTATCTGGAATTTTTGTTGCATATTATGAGATAGGAATCAAACTTCCCTCATCATTAAGAAATTAATACTTTCTCTACTGCTTACAAATGCCAGCGTTTTAATAATAAATTATTAAAATATTTTTAAATTTAGTCTGTTAATTTGTTTATCTACCCTGCATGTTAAACTTATTATTCCTTTTAATATTAAAAATATTATAATATTGCTGTCTTTTTAAAAAAAAATCGGCTATTTCATTTAGTTTTACAAAGTTGTTATTTAAATATAATATAGAAAAATGTATATATGATAATTGTATATTTTGATGACTTTTGACAAACTGAACATAGCCTATGTAACCTATACCCTGATTAAGAAATTAGGGGACTTCCCTGGTGGTCTAATGGTAACGCGCCTTACAAGGCAGGGACGTGGGTTTGATCCTTGGTGAGGGAACTAAGATCACACATGCTGCGGGGCAACTAAGCCTGCATGCTGCAACTACTGAGCTAGCGCACTCTGGAGTGTGTGTGCCACAACTAGAAAAGAGAAAACCCCCACGCCACAGCTAGAGAGAAGCCCGTGCACCACAACGAAGAGCCCCAGCGCCGCATCGAAAGATCCTGCGTGCCTCGGCAAATATCCCGCGTGCCACAGCTAAGACCCGATGCAGACAAAAATAAAAATAAATAAATAAAAAATAAATCTTTTTTAAAAAACCATAGTTAAAAAACAGAAAGAAATTAGATATGGCCCTTCTGAACTCTCATTCTTTTATTTATTTATTTTTTGCGGTACGCAGGCCTCTCACTGTTGTGGCCTCTCCCGTTGCAGAGCACAGGCTCCGGATGCACAGGCTCAGCGGCCATGGCTCACGGGCCTAGCTGCTCCGCGGCATGTGGGATCTTCCCGGACCGGGGCACGAACCCGTGTCCCCTGCATCGGCAGGCGGACTCTCAACCACTGCGCCACCAGGGAAGCCCCTGATTCTTTTTTTTAGTCGATACTTCTGTTTTTTCTTTGGAGTCAGCTATATAATCATCATTCAGTAAGAAGTCTCCTAATTTTTTATATTTAGATTTTACTGTCTTCAAGGCATTAACTAGAACATCCAGAGCCACGTTAAATATTATAGAGGTTATTTTCTATTTGCTCTTGACCAAAATGTCCCCTATTGTCTCCTCCTGTGGTATATAATTTTGTTTGTTTGTTTGTTTGTTTTTGCGGTATGCGGGCCTCTCACTGTTGTGGCCTCTCCCGCTGCGGAGCACAGGCTCTGGACGCGCAGGCTCAGCGGCCATGGCTCACGGGCCCAGCCGCTCTGCGGCATGTGGGATCCTCCCGGACCGGGGCACGAACCCGTGTCCCCTGAATCGGCAGGCAGACTCTCAACCACTGCGCCACCAGGGAAGCCCTGTGGTATAATTTTGGATGAGCTATTTCAAGGTTTAAAAAAATAGGGATTATAGGGGGGAATAATGATTCCTTAATGGGTACAGTGTTTCTATTAGGGGTGATGAAAATGTTCTGGAATTAGAGGTGATTGTTGCACAATAGTGTGAATAAAATCAGAATTACACAATTTCAAATGGTAAAATGATGAATTTTATTTCATGGGAACTTCATCTCAAAAAATTTTTTGAAAAGGGGTGTCACTACCCCACTCTCCAGAATGGCTGATGTGTAAAGATAGAAAATACTAATTGTTAATAAGAATGTGAGCTAATTGTTAATAAAAATTGAAACTCATAATTTCTGGTGGGAGTGTGTATTGACAACCACTGTAGAAAATGATTTGGCCTATCTCCTAAACTACACGCATATATACACACACTGAATGACCGAGCACTTCCACTCCACGCAATGTATGTACAAGTTCACCAAAATATAACAGTAATGTGTTATAGCAGTGTTCTTTGTTATAGCCAAAAACTAAAACTAAATGTCCATCTACAGTAGAATGGAGATATACATTGTAGTATATTCAGTCAGTGAATTACTGTATAGCAGTAAGAATGAATGGATTACAGTTAAACTTTACAACATGGATGACTCTCAGAAATATAATTTTGAGTAAAAGGAAGTCAGCTGTATAAAGTTGGGAAATAAGCCAAAGAAATCTATGATAGATGTGATAGCAGTAGCTACCCTTTGACAGTAGAGTGATGACTAGATGTGTTTTTTTAAATTAAAAAAATTCTTTTTGTTATTTTTATTTTTTTATTGAAGTATAGTTGATTTACAATGTTGTATTAATTATTGCTGTACAGCAAAGTAGTTCAGTTATACATATATATACACATTTTTTTATATATTCTTTTCCTTTATAGATTATCATAGAATATTGAATATAGTTCTCTGTGGTATACAGTAGGACCTTATTATTTATTAGATGTAAGTTTCTTGGTTGGGATCTGGGTATATAGGTGTTCATTCTGTGAAGATTCAACAAGCTATATATTTATGATTTATATGTTTTTGTGTGTGTGTGTTCTACTTCAGTATAATTTGCATTGAAATAATAAGTATTGTTCATTGAATGGCATCAATGTAAAAATATTTTAAAATTTTATTTTGGAAAAAAATGAATATACCAAAATATTAACCGTCATGGGAATATGATGGTTTCCACCTCTCTTTTTTTTCTTTCCGCTTTTTGGTATTTTATAACTTCTAAAAATGTAAAAAGTGAAAATAAAATGTTTTCAGGGACTTCACATTTAGTTGCTTTTAAATTGGAAAGCTCTTACAGCTCTTACTCAGATATTTGAGCAGATTATAAGAGTAATTTCTCTGTTTATTTTATAGGCAGATTTTGACAACAAACCAGTAAATGGCCCCAAGTCAGAATCCATGGAATACAGTAGTTGTGGTCATGAGGAAGAACAAAGATTGGAATTGAGTTCATGTCCCTTAGAAAATGTAACTAAAAATGAAGAAAGTATGACAGGTATTGAAGTGGAAAAGTGGACACAAAACAAGAAATCACACTTAACTGATCATGTTAAAGGAGAATTTAATACAATTAAAACAGAAGCTGAAAATTTGAAAAGCTCTGAAGATGACAGGAAAAAAATCCTACTTACTGACCTCCTTGAACCTCAAAAATTGTTTGCACAAACTGTAAGAAACGGCATTAAAAATGTACACTATTTGCCAACAGAAACAAATTTGTCTTTTAAAAAAATCAACATTGAAGAACTTGGCAAGGCATTTGAAAACAATCCTTATAAATTCCTGAAAGACACTGCAAACCATAACAATGCCATGAGCGCCATTGCTACTAGTGCGAGCTGTGATCATCTCAAGGGGAGAAGTAATGTTTTGGTGATTCAGAAGCCTGGCTTTAATTGTAAGTCTTTTCCAGATCCTGCAAACTGCAACTTAAATAGTCATACTAGTATACACAATGAAAGTGATCAACCAAAATCCCTAGAAATTATAACAAATAGAGAACTAAAAGAAGGATCAACACTTCAACCAAGTCTTCTATCCCTAATGAAAGATAGGAGATTAACGCTAGAACAAGTAGTGGCCATAGAAGCTCTAACACAACTTTCAGAAGCCCCATCAGAAAATTCCTCACCATCGAAGTCAGAGAAGGATGAAGAGACAGAACAGAGAACAGCTAGTTTGCTTAACAGCTGTAAAGCTATCCTGTATTCTGTAAGAAAAGACCTCCAAGACCCAAATTTACAAGGGGGGCCACAAAGCCTTCATCACTGTCCATCTCTGGGAAAGCAAAGTTCATGCAACACATTGATGTTCAATGGCCAAAATATTTCTAAGTCACACAGCAGCTCACCTAGTGACCAAGCATCCACAAAGGCACAGGAATATTCAACAGTCACAAATTCAGTATCTGTTTTTATACCAAAATCAAATTCATCTAAAACCGATACCAATAAAAATGTTGCTCAAGGCCGAATTGCTCTTGACAGTTCCAAAAATTTGCATCAGTTGACAACAACAACTAATAAATCGGAGTATTGTAACCAGTCACTGGACAGCAGCATCAAGTTGGACTCAAAGGATGATCCCTCATGTCAAGATACAGTTCATAGTAAAATAGAAGAAGATGTTGCTGCACAGTTAGCACAACTTGCATCAATAATTAAATTCAATTGTATAAAACCAGAGGACAAAAAAGTTGAAAGTACACCAACAAGCCTTGTTGCATATAATGTACAGCAAAACTATAGCCAGGAGAAGGGCACAATAGAGCATAAACCACCTTCCAGTGTACAAAATAATCAAGGACCTTCAGTAACAAAGCAAAAGAACACAATCCAGAAAAAGACAAAATCTATCCCATCAAGAGACCGACGGAAAAAGAAGCCTGTGATCATAAGTTGTCAAGAAAATGACCAGAAAAAACAGGAACAGTTGGCATATGAATATAGTAAGTTACATGACATTTGGATAGCATCTAAATTTCAAAGATTTGGTCAATTTGGTCCACATGACTTTCCTATTCTATTGGGAAAAATTCCTCCCCTAACCAAAGTATGGAAACCACTGACTCAAAGGAGCTCAGCATTAGAACACAAAAAATTATTTCCTCCACTCACTCAAATAAAATTTGAGCGGTATTATCCTGAATTAGCACAGGAGAAGATGAAGGTTGAACCCTTGGATTCTCTCCCCGTAATCCAGTTAAAAACAGAATCCAATGGACAGGCGTTTACAGAAAATGGATATGCTCAGGTACAGCCAACAGTGAATGTCAATCAGAAAGCTCATCCTTTACTCCAGCCATCCTCTCCAACTAACCAGTGTGCTAATGTGATGGCTGGCAATGACCAAACACAGTTCCAACAGGATGTTAAAGACGAAGTCACACATCAGAGGCTGCCAACATTGCCTGGTATCTCTCATGAGACCCCTTTACCGGACCCAGCACAAATTCTCAGGAACCTAAATGTAGTATGTTCAGGTGGAATTACAGTGGTTTCTACCAAAAGCGAAGAGGACGTCTGTTCATCTAGTGCTGGAGCATCAGAATTTTCCCCAATAGACAGTGCACAGAAAAGTTTTAATGATTATGCGATGAACTTCTTTACTAATCCTACGAAAACCCTGGTGTCCACAACAAAAGATTCTGAATTGCCTACCTGCAACTGTCTTGGTAAGTTTCTTCATTATCTTGCATTAATGGCCTCAAGTTGTGACTGAATCAAGTTTGTTTTACATTTTATATATGACATTTTTGCCTCATTCATATTCTAGCTAGGATGGACTAAATAATTCTATACCCATTTTTCTGTGGGACCTTTATTTATGCTGCTCAGATAAATGGGGAAATCCAACTGGTAATTTGGAAACTTTCTTAAGTGGAAAATTTGATTTCTCTCAAGCTAGATGTCTCTCAAGTTGTTTACTGTGCATATCATAAGAATGAAGTCCCTTAATACGTTATCACAGTTTATTCTTCCTATATTCAAAAGAATTTCAACCTTTAAGTCTTTTGTTTAAAAATATATATTTTTTAAATTGTGCAGTATAGCATGCATACAGAGAACATAAAATATACGTACAACTTAACAAATAACTATAAAAAAAAGTATCTCTGTAATTGCTAACCCAATCAAGAAGCAGATGGTTCATTAGTATATTCCAGAATGGGTGGTTAAAGGATTGATGGGAAGGATAAAGTAAGTATATCATTCTGATATTTTTTTAACCACAATAGAAAAAATAGTGAAGTGTAGCAATGACTTTTAGTTCTTGATTTTTCAAAGTGCATTTGATATTCTGAAATGAATCCTTCCATTTCTCTGCTCATCATTCAACACTCAGTTTTGACAGCTTACCACATACCAGGCACCAAAGATAGGCTCCTCTGAGAATGAAGAGCCTCCAAGGAGGAGGATCTGACAATCTGGAAGGGGTGGCAATGCTGTCTGAGTGGGGTCAATTTGGCAGAATGAGAGATTCTTGGACCAAGGACAGAAGATTGTAATAATGATAATGGCTCCTATTCCAGGTCTTTTACTGCAAGTCTGATAACTGTCCTACACCCTTAACTTGTTATATTCACACGAACCCACCAAAGGGAATGCTTATTATCCCCGTTTTACAAGTAAGGAGACTGAGTCAGAGAAGTTCACAGCTAGTAAATGATTAAACTGGAATTCTAAGACAGGCAGTCCCAGCTCCAGCGGCTGTATTTGTAACTTCCATTCTATGTTGCTTCAAAAATCTGAAGTGAAAAAGAGACTATTTCTCTGAATATCATTAAAAATGGAAAAAAGGCCTTTAATTTAAAATGCCAGTAAGATTTATATACCTGAGCTCGTCTAATTTGACTGCATACATAAATTTCAATAGGATGATTGTCTAGTTTCAAGACCCTTTCCTTATACATACTACCTTAACGCAGTGTCAGATTCAAGACAGCCAGGCATTCAAAGTTTATTCAGTATCTGCAGTGGACCTGGAACTGTTGAATACCCTTGTCAGTTGCATGTTTTCCTATAATTGTTACATTTGAAGTTTTTGTGCTCATTGTGTAGAAATCGGAACTTAAAAAGAGAAACAAAAAAGTAGACTTCAGAAATCATCCAAAGTGAGGGTAAAGGATCCCAATCATACCTGAGGGTAAAGGATTTCTGTGAAAGTGTTATTATGTTCTAGCAAAATTAGAGTAATTAACCTTTAGATCAAGGTTCCTCAAATTTAGCACTATTGGCATTTTAGGTGGATAATTCTTTGTTGTAGGGGGACCACCTTATCTATTGTAGGCTGTTTAGTGGCATCCCTAGCCTCTACTCGCTAGTGATACACACACACACACACACACACACACACACACACACGGGTGCGCATTTGCAGTTGTCACAACCCAAAATATTGCCAAATGTCCCCTTTGGCAAAAATACCCCTGATTAAAAACCACTGCTCTAGATTACCAATAAGTTAAAAATTATTCACCGTATCTTGCTTAAGTAGCCCCAGAAATAATCCTATGTTATATCTGATGTCCAATTAAAATGGTAAGTAATGATCTTTTGGTGTAGGTAGACATGCATTTCCCAGTGATTCTAGTTAGACATGAATCTCAGAGGCCAAGTTTTAAAATACCATTTTCTAAGAACTATGTAATTTACACAAAAATTCAAATGGTACAGAAATATGGTGTAAATGTCTTTTTCTAGAGAAAAACGGCTGTTATATTTTTTCTATATAAATTAATATTATTAGTGATTTTAATTTTGTTTCCAGTTTTACAAAATTTAAGGCTTTTAAAACATACTATTTAACTATTACCTCATTGAAAGATGTTAAGAGTGTTTCTCTTTTTTAATATTATGTACAATTGTAACAAGGAATATTCTTGTATACATGTGTATTATAAATACATAATTGTGTGCATGTGTGATAGAATAAAATCCTAGCAGTGCAATTGTCGGGCTCAATTTTAATAGGATTCTGAAGCCAAGCTTTTAAGATGTATTGCTCTTGGGTAGCTTAATTTTGTACCTCAATTTTTATAGAATTTTTTTAAAGCAGGAGATCTGAGAATAAATATGAACCACAAGTTAAAGTATGTTTTTCCTCCTCTGATTCTTAGAGAAAGAGTGGACTAATTAGGAGCAGAAAGAAAGGGATACGTTAAATTCCAGGGCCTATTGTCCTAGACTTTAATTACTAAAGCTTACCAAAATCTTGTCAAGGTTCATTGTTCTGAATTGAAAAAAAAAAAAAAAAAAAAAAAAAAGCTCTTCCTTGCCCCTATGCAATTCTGTAAAGTTTTGGGTCTAATAATCTTATTCCTTCCACAGATCGAGTTATACAAAAAGACAAAGGCCCATATTATACACACCTTGGGGCAGGACCAAGTGTTGCTGCTGTCAGGGAAATCATGGAGAATAGGTGAGGAAATATGCTTCCCTGTTAAAATCATTCATTATTGGGGATCTGACTCAATGCAGAGAAATCATCTCTGGGAACAAACTTGAGGTGAATGGAAAACTTCCAGGAGCATGAGTTTGATGTTTCTTAGGGCCCAGGAAAAGCATAGAGTCCTGGTGTCCCTGCTGAGTCACTCACACGAGCCATTGGGCACTCAATAAGACCTTCACAAAGCAAGGCTATCTTTGTTAAATGCAGACATACTTATTTTTATTATTGTATAATGGTAGAAATAGTTAAAATTACCTCTGTCAACACTGCATTCACATTCCTTTTGCTTGTCTTGGAGCCAGGCCATTTTTTAAAAGAGTGATCCTTAAGGACAAGTAAACAGAACTGGATAACAAATAAAAATACCTGCCACACGAAAGTAAATTTTTAACAAAGTTATAATTATGAGTGTTTGAATTTTGTACTTCTGTAAATCTATATCTTATGCACATGAAGATGTTAAAAGTGTATTGCAATTATTTTCCCTTCACTGTGTTTCATACTCAGGTATGGTCAAAAAGGAAACGCAATAAGGATAGAAATAGTAGTGTACACGGGGAAAGAAGGAAAGAGCTCTAATGGGTGTCCAGTTGCTAAGTGGGTAAGTATTTTGCATTTATACATTTTTCAAAATGGATATATTCCGCATATAAACTAAATCAATTTTTTTCCATGAAGATGTGGACTAGAAAAATACCCACCCCCATTATTCCCAGGGAAAAAAGGAAGCTATTTGTCTTAGCCTGGGCTTTTTATGTTAACGAACGAAAGGGTATGGCCATTCTCAGTTGGTATCTTGTGATATAGGGTCATTAGTCTTAGGGTTTTTTATTACTTTTAGACAGCATTCAGTGCATTTATAATTAGACAGCATAAATAAATGGTACTAAATTATATATACTGTTTCCTATATCTTTTTTTGTACATTCTTTTTCATATTATTTTTCATTATGATTTATTGTAGGATATTGAATATAGTTCTCTGTGCTAGACAGTAGGACCTTGTTGTTTATCCATTCTAGATATAAAAGCTTGCATCTGCTCACCCCAACCTCCCATTCCATCCCTCCCCCAGCCCCCTCCCCCTTGGCGACCACTAGTCTATTCTCTATGCCCCTGATTTTGTTTCTGTTTCATAGATAGGTTCATTTGTGTCATATTTTAGATTTCACGTATAAGTGATATCATATGGTATCTGTCTTTCTTTTTCTGACTTCACTTAGTACGATAATCTCTAGTTGCACCTATATCTTATTTTTATCAGTTATTTTGAAATTCTTTCTAATTCATTGTCTCATAGGGCCACCTTAATGAAGATCATACAATATTGAAAACAAAACCAAACTTTTTACAACATATTTCCAAAATTGTTTTATGACTACTTTGAGTTTTCTAAATTTGCGGAGCTATAAGAAGAACCGGATTTAACTTCTTTAGGAAGTTCTCAACTGAGAAACAGTATCATATCCGGAGGATGTTCACATCCACAAGGATATTGACCAGTTTATTTGGAATTCTTGACCAAAGGATCATTTGAGATGCTGTCCTATCATTTGTCAATAATGATGATGACTATAATAATGATAGTAAAATAATAACAACTACCTCTCATTAAATATCAGGAACCATATTAAGAACCTGACATACATTGCCTCATAAATCCCTGTAGAGAGACTCATGATTTTGGAAGAGGGAAAAGTCATTGTTTTTATGCCCGTTTCAGAAGAATAAAAAACATTAAATGCAAAATGGAGATAGGGTTGGAACCACGGTATTCCTAAAGCAAGACCATTGCCACATCCTTATGTATTCCAGCAGACTGTATGACTTGGTTATTTATTTATTTATTTTTGGCTGTGCTGCGTGGCATGCGGGATCTTAGTTCCCCAACCAGGGATTGAACCCATACCCCCTGCAGTGGGAGAGCGGAGTCTTAACCACGGGACCGCCAGGGAAGTCTCTCTGGTAGGGTTTTGATTAGAATTGTATCAGATTGTATCAAACCAATTTGGAAGAATCCTAACCATTGGACTGCCAGGGAATTCCCTGTCTTGGTTACTTTTCAGCCTTTGGAGGGTGACAGCAGTGATGAGCACAAGAGCTGGGCACTGCACACTAAATACGTTAGAGTACTTTCAGTTTCTTCAACCCGTTTGGAGTGCATAGTCTTGTCAAAATATAAATGAACATATCAAGGAATTCTCCATATGTATAACACTACCCAGATAGTGATATAAATCTTTCTAGCACCCCAGAAGCCTCCCTTTGGCCCCTCCCAGTTGGTAACTCTATGCAAAGATAACCACTATATAACCACTTCATTATACAGGTCTTTTTCATGATTTCTATACAACTAGAGTCATATAGAATGTACTCTTTTGTGTCTCTCTCCTTTCCCTCAACATTTATAAAACATGGGTTTAATGGCTGGAGCTCCCACAGCCGACTGGAACCATGAATTGACTTGATAATAGAAGATATGTACTAGGATGGGGAGAAGAAAGATAGGAGCCCGAGTCCCTGATGATACCGATAGAAGCGCTGTACCAACCTTAGGCTTCTTAAACCTGGATTTCTGTAACATGAGAGAATTTTTTTTCACTTCTTTAAAACCTGTTACTAGACAGTCTTCTGTTACATTAAATAGAATCGAATCCCAGATAAGATACCTGCCTTCAATTTGCTCAATTTCCACAAAACATTCACCCACACAAGTCAGTCCCCACATGTAAGAGTTTTGGTGAAGATATATCTAAACGGTAGTCGTAGTGACCTTTATTTTTATTTTTATATTTAATTCACTCTTGAGAAAGTTAAGACAGTCAATCCAAAACATTTTAAAGTAGGAAATAGGGCTTCCCTGGTGGCGCAGTGGTTGAGAGTCCGCCTGCGGATGCAGGGGACACGGGTTCGTGCCCCGGTCTGGGAAGATCCCACATGCCGCGGAGCGGCTGGGCCCGTGAGCCATGGCCGCTGAGCCTGCGCGTCCGGAGCCTGTGCTCCGCAACGGGAAAAAAAAAAAAAAAAAAAAAAAAAATAAAGTAGGAAATAATACAGAAGGGCCGTTTGTTCTATTGAGTTATTAGGGTTCTATTGATTTTTATAGAAGATCCTTTAGAAATCTGACTGTGATAAGTTGCAAATATATTTTCTCTTTGTCTTGTTTCTTTGGCTGTGCTGCACAGCATGCAGAATCTTAGCTCCCAGACCTGGGATTGAACCCACGCCCCTTGCAATGGAAGGGTGGAGTGTTAACCACTGGACCACCAAGGAAGTCTTTTTTTGTCATATTTTTTAACATACAGATTTTTTTAAATGAAATGAAATTAAAAATTTTTTTTTTTTAAATTTTTGGCTGGGTTGGGTCTTTGTTGCTGCACGCAGGCTTTCTCTAGTTGTGGTGAGCAGGAACTACTCTTTGTTGCAGTGCGCAGGCTTCTCACTATGGTGGCTTCTCTTGTTGCAGAGCACAGGCTCTAGGTGCGCAGGCTTCAGTAGTTGTGGCACCTCTGTCTCAGTAGTTGTGGCTCGCAGGCTCAGTAGTTGTGACACATGGGCTTATTTGCTTTGCGGCATGTGGGATCTTCCCAGACCAGGGCTTGAACCTGTGTCCTCTGCATTGGCAGGCGGATTCTTAACCACTGTGCCACCAGGGGAGTCCCCAATGAGATGAAATGTTGAGTTAAATTTTGAATGGAAAACTTTGCTTTTATGGCTTCGGTGTGTCTTAATTAGAAAAATCTTTACCACTTCTACCTTATAAATCTCGAGTTTTCTTTTCATAATATTTTAATGATTTCATTTTTTTCTGCACTTAACTGTTTTATTCATCTTGTTAGTCACAACTTGAGTTTTTTCAACTGGCTACCTAGCTATCTAACACCACTTAATTGTCTTTCTTCTCCCTACTGATTTGTATTTGTTTATATTAGTAGATTTTCTGTTCTGTCACATCATGTTATGTATCAGCATCAAATTACTCTAATTATTTGGGTTTAAAAATATGTTTTAATATCTGATAGAGCTGATTCTTCAGAAATTTCCTAAATATTCTTGCCTTGTTTTTTTTTCTGTATGAGTTTATGATTGCCTTGTCTATTTGCAAGAAATACCTTGTCGATTTTGGGGTTTTATTTTTTTGTTTAAGATTTATTTTATTATTTATTTTTGGCTGCGTGTGGCCTTAGTTGCGGCTCACGGAATCTTGGTTGAGGCATGCGGAATCTTTCTTTTGTTGTGGTGCGTGGGATCTTTTGTCGCAGCATGCAGGCTTAGTTGTGGCATACAGGTTCTCTCTCTCTAGTTGTGGCATGCAGGCTCCAGGGCACGTGGGCTTAGTTTCCCCGCGCCATGTGTGATCTTAGTTCACTGACCAAGGATCGAACCCACTCCCCTGCATTGTAAGGCAGATTCTTTAACACTGGACCACCAGGGAGGTCCCTCGATTTTGGTATTTTTATTGGAATCATATTACAGAGAGAATTTGGAGAATTTACATTTTTGATGTTTAGTCTTCCTATCCTAAGTGCTATACCTTTCCATTTGTTGATGTCTTCTTTTGTCCTTCAGGAGTGTTCTAAAGTTTTGTTCCCATAGAGTTTACATGCTTCTTGTTTTCCAATTTATTTCTCTTATGTATTTCAGATGTACAATCATAATCTGTAATGAGAAATTTATATTCTCCTTTCCAAATTTAAACTAGTAATTTCTTTTTTTCATTTAATACACTTAGTCTAACATACTAACTCCAGGTTTATATTGCTTTAAATATGGTCTCATCTTTTTCCTCTCTTTAGTGGGAACCTTCCAGGGTTTTCTTCTTATGAACGGGTCATCAGGGAAGGCCTCACTGGGGAGAGAACTTTTAAGCTGAGGACTACTGAGTGACAAAAAGGAGCTGAGTATGCAAAGAATACCCCCAAGAATGCAAGGAAGAACATTCCTAGGCAGAGAAAACAGCAAGCACAAAGGTCAAGGAAGAGAGTACATTCTTTTCTTTTTTTTTTTTTTGCGGTACTCGGGCCTCTTACTGTAGTGGCCTCTCCCATTGCAGAGCACAGGCTCCAGACGTGCAGGCTCAGCGGCCATGGCTCACGGGCCCAGCCGCTCCGCAGCATGTGGGATCTTCCCGGACCGGGGCACGAACCTGTGACGCCTGCATCGGCAGGCAGACTCTCAACCACTGCGCCACCAGGGAAGCACTAGAGTACATTCTTTAATAATCTAAGAGGAGTCTAGTGAAGTTGAGGAGGTAAAGAATGGAAATCAGAGACGGTAAAAAGGTAGGCAGAAGCCAGAGCGTGAATGGTTTTGTAGGCCATAGTGAATTTTAGTCCATGAACAACATGAAGCCTTTGAAGTATGTTAATTAGGGATGTGTTCTCTATCTGGTTTATGTTTTATAAAGAGCATTCTAAGTAATTACTTGATAAACTCAGTATTATTTCTCTGTTGCTGCTTTACAAATTATCCAAATTTAGTAGCTTTGAACAAAAAACTTATTATCTAATCACTTTCGTGAGTCAGTAATCTGTGGGTAACTTAGGAGGGTGCTTCCAGAAGAGGTCTTTATCATCTCAAACTTGACTGGGGAGGAGGGTGCTGGAGGGTCCACTTCCCATGTCATTTGCAGGAGGCTTTAGTTCCTTGATAGCTGTTCACTGGAGGACTCACTTTGTTATCATAGGATTTCTAAAGTGTTTTCTCATGTCATAGCAGCTTGTTTTCCCCCAGAGTGAATCAATCAAAATATAATAAGGAGGAAGTCACAATGTCTTTTATGACATTAACCTTGGAAGTTGCTACATTATTGAGCCTTATATAGTGTGGGAGGGGACTATGCAGGGGCATAAATACCAGGTGGTGGTGATGATTGGGGGCATGTTGGAGACTGGCTATTACAAAGTTCAATATCTCTTCTTCGCTAAAAATATCAATATGTTAAGGATACTACATTGACATTACAAAATATAGCTATCTTAGCCCTATCCGATATATTTAATATATAATACATCTGATCGAATCTATCTTCCTTAGCCCTATCATCTCTAAAGGCAAAAAACTTTAATTTGTGAATCTTTATTCACAAAATAATGCTCTTAAGCAGCAACATTGTTCGTTATGGAATATATAAAAAAAAAAGTTTGTAAAATATAAAGGTAGAGTTGACCTATGATTATAAATTGAACACTCATCAAGCAACTACCCAGGTGAAAAATACAATTTTTCTAGGTTCCCAGAAGCCCCAAGAACCCCTCCATCTTAACTTTTGTGGTAATAATTTTCCTGCTTCCCCCCCGCCCCCCTTATGTATTTCTTAACAGTATGGTTACTGTTCTTTTGTGTTTTCCCCCACATACGACCTTGCATATTTGATGAAATAAGTGGTAGGGATTGGTTCCCAATATTTGGCACTGATAGTTTACATAGGTTTGTTCATCTGTATCTGTTAGATATTTCTGAATATTTTACTTATTTGCCTTTAAGTAGCAAAGGGTGAAAATATGCTTATGGCAGCTGGCTTCCTCTTGAGTAAGTGACCCAAAAAAGCAAGGTGACTGGGTTAAGTGGTAGAATTTTGGGTGATTCTTCCCGCCGTTCAAACCTTCTCTAGCATAATAATAATTACACTGATCAAATTTTGATATATATCAATACTTCTCTTTTTTCTATGAAGACAAATATGAAATCTGCAGCTTAAAGATTTTGGCAGCAACTTTCTGTTTAAGTCCTATTAATGGCTTAAGTCTTCTTAAGGGTTGCTAGGTATGTAAAAGATATATAGCATTTTCCATGAGGCAGCTATAGCAAAATTACTTTCTTTACCTTTTGCAATTTTTCTTTCAGAATCTGGCTCTTTTCACAAATACAAAAACAATTCAGAGACAAGACTGAAATAAAGCATAGTTGCTAAGAACTTATGCACATTTTGATATCTACTAATGACAATGCAAAAGAATCTTTTTTAAAATTAATTTATTTATTTTTGGTTGCATTGGGTCTTTGTTACTGCACACGGGCTTTCTTTAGTTGCGTCGACCTGGGGCTACTCTTCGTTGGGTGCGCGGGCTTCTCATTGCAGTGGCTTCTCTTGTTGCGGAGCACGGGCTCTAGGCACGCGGCCTTCAGTAGTTGTGGCACACGGGCTTAGTTGCTCTGCGGCATGTGGGATCTTCCTGGACCAGGGCTCGAACCCCTGTCCCCTGCATTGGCAGGCAGATTCTTAATCACTGCGCCACCAGGGAAGCCCCATCCTTTTATATGTTTGTTTGGTTATTTATTTATGTGGGATATTTAGTTGCATCATGTGGGATCTACTTCCTTGACCAGGGATCGAACCCAGGCCTGCTGCATTGGGAGCGCAGAGTGTTAGCCACGGGACCCCCAGGGAAGTCCGGCAAAAGAATAATCTTGATAACAAAACCAAGAATTAATTCTGTGTATATGTGAAAAAAATAGGCCTCATAAATGATTATATGTGTTAGAAAAATCATAATGTTAATCGAAGTTTATTTGTTGCAAAATTTCCAAGTTATGTTGGTTGTGCCTGGAGCAATGCCCAGCACATATTCAGGACTCAATAAATTTCTGTTGAGTAAATGAATATAGAGCTTAAATAAGACTGTTATTGAATATTATCAATTGGAATTGATATCTTGAAATAGTATTGCTCTGGTATACATTATTAGCTCTTTCCTGAGACATGGGCCATTTCAAGTATCAGAACTAATAGTCTGCTGAAGTTGTCCAACCCAAATTTGAGCTCTCGAGATTAAATAAAAAGTAGAGTAAATGGTTAGGTTTCTCTATAGTCTACATTGTTTTTAGGACTTTATTATTTTGAATGACACTAGCACAAACAAGTCTTATACGGAGGGACTTCCGTGGTGGCGCAGTGGTATAAGAATCCGCCTGCCAAGGCAGGGGACACAGGTTCAATCTCTGGTCTGGGAAGATCCCACATGCCACGGAGCAGCTAAGCCCGTGCGCCACAACCACTGAGCCTGCGCTCTAGAGTTTGCGAGCCACATCTACTGAGCCCATGTGCCACAACTACTGAAGCCTGTGCACCTAGAGCCCATGCTCCACAACAAGAGAAGCCACCACAATGAGAAGCCTGCATGCAGCAATAAAGACACAACACAGCCAAAAATAAATAAATTTATTAAAAAAAAAAAAAGCTGAGCTCTCCATTTAAAAAAGAAAAAAGTCTTATGTGGATACTTAATACAGGAATGAAGAAAAAGTAGAGAGAGGAAATGAAGGTAAATCATTTTAAACTACGGAATCTAATAAACCTTCAACTGGTAGATTGTATTGCTCCAAACTTACTTTTCATCTTGCATAGTTTACATTTTTCATCTTGCATAGCTTACATTTGTTCTGTATTTGATATTAAACATTAATGTAAATCAAGCATCTTGTGATTTTATGTACATTTTCTCATCTCTGTGTGCAGACTTATGTGTAGAAATAGTGGTTGAATTCTATCCTACTTTTTAAAAAATTAATTAATTAATTAATTTTTGGCTGCGTTGGGTCTTCGTAGCTGTGCATGGGCTTTTCTCTAGTTGCGGTGAGTGGGGGTTACTCTTTGTTGTGTTGTGTGGGCTTCTCATTGCGGTGGCTTCTCTTGTTGTGGAGCATGGGCTCTAGGCGCACAGGCTTCAGTAGTTGTGGTGCACGGGCTTAGTTGCTCTGCGGCATGTGGGATCTTCCCGGACCAGGGGTCGAATCTGTGTTGCCTGCATTGGCAGGCGGATTCTTAACCGCTGTGCCACCAGGGAAGTCCCTCTATCTTACTTTAATCATGCTGCCCTTGCCTCCTTTTCTTGAAGGGACGTGTTAGGGTTAGGTCACACACAGAAAGCCTAAAAACAAATTATAACTGGGTAGCACAACTTTCTAAGCCAGTTTCACAATGTTTTGCCTTTGTTCTTAACACTGTTTTAATCTTGGAAATGTTTCTTTGCCAGGTGGCCATTAACACTCCTTAATTGTTAGCCTTTGACAGACATTTGTGACTCTTCTCTGCCGTCACTTTGGATCTGGTCAGGGAGTAGTCACCTTGTTATTCAGTAGATCTTGGTGGAAAGGGTGATGTCGTTTCTTGGATACAGTAGGCTCTATTAACTCCCTATACTACCCACCCACCCCACCCCCATGCCCTGCCCCAACTGAGCCTTTGAGTTGGGAGAAGAATTCAAACAGCAAGCTTCCCCATATGGCTCCAGTACTGAGCAATTCACACCAGGCCACCAGTTCATGGGTTCTCCTATGTAGGATTGTTTATTAGTCAATAGAGCAGGTGTGGCAATGAGTATGTACAAGTGAATGTTTTATTGCCTATTTGGGTGTGATGTGACCAGAGTTTTTGGGGTGAGGTGTAAACCAAGCTAAAAGTTTTAAAACTATCCAACCTGGATTTATACATTTATATAATCTTCAAAGACTTCCCTTTTTTTATTCCTTTGTTCCAAGTTTCTTCCTAGTATCTGCCTTGGTTGTCTTCACCCTGTACCATGGTACTGCTTATTTCTGTGCCCAAATCAGGCACCTCTTTGTGTATTACCATGTCAACATAATAAAGGGGTAGTTGGTGTCCTGGGCTACTTGTTTGCTGTCTGCAAAATCTTGCTAATGTGAAAAAACCATTTTATACTTCAGTGATCAAAATTAGGCAAAAGCCGAGAGGTTGATGCTCTCAGTTGATGTTAAACTGACTTACATTTTTCACTGTCCTTGCTTTTCTTTTCTTATAAAACATTTTTCTTCACTTAATCCTACTGTCCACTAATGTACCATTAGAACTACTTTTATGTTAGCTTGCTTGCTTATAGAGTTCTCTTTTTTTTGGCTGCGTGCGGGCTTTCTCTAGTTGTGGTGAGCAGGCTTCTCATTTCAGTGGCTTCTCTTGTTGCAGAGCACCGGCTCTAGGTGCACGGGCTTCAGTAGTTGTGGCTCTCAGGCTCTAGAGCACAGGCTTACTAGTTGTGCATGGGCTTAGTTGCTCCGCGGCATGTGGGATCTTCCCGGATCAGGGCTTGAACTCGTGTCCCCTGCATTGGCAGGCGGATTTTTAATCTCTGCGCCACCAGGGAAGTCCCATAGAGTTCATTTTTTAAGGAAACTTTTTATTGAGCTATAATATGCACAAAGAAAGTACACAACTCACAACTGTGTAGCACATTGAAGTTTTACAAAGTCAAACCATCCAGATCAAGAAATAAATTATCACCACCACCCCAGAACACCCCGCATGCACCTAATCATCACCACCCCCTGCTCAAAGGATGAAGTTCATTAACTGTAATATACAGGCGGATTTAAATGGATGATTTTGGTTTTGTTGCAGGGGGGGGGGGTGGCCACCATCATTTGTGTTGAAAATTTAACCCTACTTTTCTCTCACACGGGTATGGATAAACTCAAAAGTGATCTCTCTTTGGTAATATACCCGACACTTGACATAAACGTTGCTCCTAGCTGTGATTCTAGCCAAGTCCTTCTGTGGAGCCCAGATTTTTATTGGAGCTGATGCAGGACCCTAGTCACTGCCGCATCTTTAGAGCTAAGATTATATTACAACAATTATTTTATTTGCTCTTTTAAGTAACATAGTTCTATAATGTTTATACAATTATTAAATTTAAATTTTAAACTAAAATTATATTCAGTGTTAATTTGAAGTATCCAATCAGAAAATTAAAGTTCCGTATTAAATTAAAATTAAATTTTAAAAGTCTATTATTTTCAAAATTTAAAACACATCTTAATTTTACCCTCTGAGATGATAATTAGCAATTTTGGGTATACCCAAACTAAGAGCTAGGGTATTAAAAATTGAAATTAAAAATTATGGGCTTCCCTGGTGGCACAGTGGTTGAGAGTATGTCTGCCGATTCAGGGGACACGGGTTCGTGCCCCGGTCCGGGAAGATCCCACACGCCGCAAAGCGGCTAGGCTCGTGAGCCATGGCCACTGAGCCTGCGCGTCCGAAGCCTGTGCTCCGCACGTCGAGTCTGTGCTCTGCGTGTCCGGAGCGGAGGCTCCGCAACGGGAGAGGCCACAACAGTGAGAGGCCCGCGTACCGCAAAAAAAAAAAAAAAAAAAAAATTATGGACAATTGCTGAAGCATGTTAAGCAGAAGAGTGACAGTCAGTAAAACTTCTGGTAAAAACTCTTTATTCTACAACTTCCTATATTTGAAGAAAATTTGATTAAATGAACAAAGGATTGTTTTCGAGCACAGGCTATTCAAGAGTCTTTGATTCTCTTTGCATACTGAAATAGAATATATAACTCAATTCTTCATGGGTTGTTTGAATGCAGTATTAGTAATTATAAAAAAGGCTTCAAAGAAATTGCTTAATGTAAAAAAACGGCTGAAAAAGGATGGATTCTTCCCAAATTCTTAATTTATAATACTTAGTAAAGAATAAATCTTTTTCTTGTTGTTAAAAATATTTTTACTATAAAAAAATTAATCTATTGGTGAAATTTATTTTGTCATTGTTTACCTAGTAAGTAAAAAGTCAATATCTTGGGACTTCCCTGGTGGCACAGTGGTTAAGAATCCGCCTGCCAATGTAGGGGACACGGGTTCGAGCCCTGGTCCAGGAAGATCCCACATGCCGTGGAGCAACTAAACCTGTGTACTACAACTACTGAGCCCACACGCCACGAGCCGGTGCTCCACAACCAAAGAAACCACCACAGTGAGAGGCCACAACGAGAGGCCCGCACACTGCAACAGAGTAGCCCCTGCTCACTGCAACTAGAGAAAGCCCATAAGCAGCAACAAAAACCCAACGCAGCCAAAAAAAAAAAAAATCCACTTCATTTTCCACATGTCCCTTCCTCCCCCCCAAATATTTATTTATTTATCTGCTTGCACCGGTCTTAGTTGTGGCAGGCGGGCTCCTTAGTTGCGGCATGCATATGGGATCTAGTTCCCTGACAAGGGATCGAACCTGGGTCTCCTGCATTGGGAGCTTGGAGTCTTAACCACTGCACCACCAGGGAAGTCCCATGTACATGTCCATTTTTGTTGACATTGTTCATTGACCCATTAGGTTAGACCACTGCTGGGCTGGTACTGCATTTTTTGCTATGGTTTTGTAGAAAAGTTTTAAATTTAGAAGGACATTTCCCTCTCCGTTGTTTAAAAAATCTTTTTCATGACTTAATGTTCATTTAATCTTTCATATGAGTTTTAGAAACAAGCTAAATATATCTTAGAATGGGGAGTAGATTAGTGGCTAGAATTAAAATCTTTTAATGTCTAACCTTCCATCTAGGAACAGCTTAATTAAGATTTATTTACATGCATTTCCCTTAAGATAATCCTTACAGCTATGTTTAGTTTAAGCTGTAAACCAAACTTGTATTTGGTTATTGCTGGTATATATTAAAGCTGTTGAGTCCTCAACAGTTATAAAGAGCCACCTGTTTTACTCTCTTTAAAAATCCAGTAGAGTTTTCTTTGATTCTCTTGAATTTTCTAGAAAGAATTTTCTATAAAAAATAATTGTCTTCCAATTATAATACCACTTGTTTCTTTTTATTTTTTTTATCATATTGTCTATTTGATCTAAATTCTCACCTTTAATTCTAGTTTTCAGAAGTAATAGTTTGATTAGCCTTTGTATGTTCAAATATCTGCAGGTACCAGCAAATGTAGTAGTAATTCTGATCCAACAAACAAAATGCTGTGTTTCCAAAATAACAATTACAAAGTCTGTATACCAGTAAGGGAAATTAGTGATTATAGTGGAAGATAATTAAATGTCAGTATATCATTCATTAACATTATGAATATATTGTTATATACATTATTGCAAAGCAATAATGTATATATCTAATTTTCTCTGGATTTTGGAGGCAGGGGAATTAAAAGGCTACTTTACTTTTTCTGTTACCTGTATAAATATACTATGGCTAGAAGCTGAGTTTGCCTGCTATAGTGGAAACTGCTCTTGGTATTTGAGACCCTTCTTTCTATGCCCTAAGAATATAAAAATATTGTTACCTACAGTTACCTCCTTATAAATTGCAAGAGTAACTTTGTTTCTTCTCTCTCCACCAGTTTTTATATCCTTAGTAAAAAATGGCCCTAGGGGCTTCCCCGGTGGCGCAGTGGTTGAGAGTCCGCCTGCCGATGCAGGGGACACGGGTTCGTGCCCCGGTCCGGGAAGATCCCACACGCTGCAGAGCAGCTGGGCCCGTGAGCCATGGCTGCTGAGCCTGCGCGTCCAGAGCCTGTGCTCCGCAACGGGAGAGGCCACAAGAGTGAGAGGCCCGCATACCGCAAAAAAAAAAAAAAAAAAAAAAAAAAAGGCCCTAAACCCACTAGACCACCAGAGTTTATTTAGAATATCCCAGGTTATCACTCTTGATCCTGGTCTATCGTGCCTTAAGATCTCCCTGTGGGGAATTTAAATAGGTTGTCCCATCGAGAACAGGGTAACAGAAATAGTTTACAATGCACTTTTCAGAGCTATACATAAAGAGGCTGTTGAGGCAAAACAATTTATAACCCAGAACAAGGGGACTCCATCATAGAAATGCTAAGAAATCTTTTACTAATGATCATCAGACTGATCTTTTGTCTCCACTTCTCTGAAAGTACTATCACAATGATCACTAATACCTTAACTGTCAAAGAAAGTCTAGATCCTCAAAACCTTTCTTCAGCTATTCAAACTGTTGATTACACTCCTTCTCTGTGACATAGCTTTCCCCAAAAGATCAGTCCTCAGTAACTCAAGTCAGCAGCCTGTCTATAATGTCTTCTTAGGTGAAGAAGGCATGGGCATACCTCCTGTCATCCATGTGCTAGTTACTACTCCCCTATCACTTGCCCCTTGAAAATGGCATGTAGAGGGAACAAAGAGGGAGGAACCAAGAGTAACTTTTGGAGACGAGGTTCCAGGAAGGACTTTGGGGAGGTGTTGACCTTTGAGCTACATCTTGAAAACAGAACAAGCATTATCTTTATGTCAGAGATCCCAGAAATAGAACCAATTATGTATAATAATTTAATAAATGGAGTCTCATAATCACAGAAGCCATCTGGTATGGATACAATTGGCGGAATTCTTCCTTAAATAACACCCTTGCCTTGTAGGCTGGTTTTCCAAGAATATTAGAATTGCCTTTGTAGTATCTTTTTTCTGGTGGCAAACTCTTTTTCAGTCTTTTAAGAAGGGTCTCCTCCATGAAGCCTTTCCACACTCTCCAAACAGAAAAGAGTGTGACCCTACTTTGCACCCTTATTCATACAAACCTCTCACAAGTGTCTTATATTCGCCCCTAACAATATCACAGTAGAAAAATGCATTGCTGATATTTTCTCCATTAATGGAAATGACCCTTTATGTTCAATTTTGGGTTTCACTTATGGTATTATTTGATCAGCTTCCCAGGTAATTATAATTTGGAGCATATCATGTTTAGGCAGCATAACGTCTTGATAACCTGACAGTATTTTGGACCTGGCTACTAATTGCTTTATCTAAATTCATATACTTAATTTATATCATCAATTTATTTCCGACATCTAAAACAATACGTATTGAATATTCATTGCTGCACAGATTGATTATAACCGAAAAGAGAGATATTCCCCCATTGTTCATTCCTCAGGTTATACAAAGATTTACTTGTTGCTCTTACATTGTTTCTGACAGTGGCCTGTTTTTATTTTTATTTTTTTTACTTTATTTATGTATTTATTTTTTAAATATTTATTTATTTATTTTGGCTGTGCTGGGTCTTAGTTGTGGCACAAGGGATCTTTAGTTGCAGCATGCAGAATCCTTAGTTGTGGCAGGTGGACGCTTAGTTGCGGCATGCATGTGGGATCTAGTTCCCCAACCAGGGATCAGACTCAGAGCCCCTGCAGTGAGAGCACAGAGTCTTACGCACTGGACCACCAGGGAAGTCCATTATTTTTTAAATTATTTTATTTTTCAGCTCTTGGACCATGTATCTTTTTTTTTTAATTTATTTTATTGAAATATAGTTGATGTGTAATGTTGTGTTAGTTTTGGGTATATAGCAAAGTGATTCAGTTATACATACATATATACATATATATATATTTTCAGATTCTTTTCCATTATGGTTTATTACAAGATGTTGAATATAGTTCCCTGTGCTACATAGTAGGACCTTGTTTATCTATTCTATATGTAATAGTTTGCATCTTTTGTTTCTCCTAATCCCAAACTCCCAATCCATCCCTCCTCCACCCTCTCTCCCCCTTGGCAACCACAAATCTGTTCTCTATGTATTTGAGTTTATGTCTATCTAAGTCTGTGAGTCTGTTTCTGTTTTGTAAATAAGTTCATTTATGTCATGTTTTAGATTCCACAAATAAGTGATATCATACGGTATTTGTCTTTCTCTTTCTGACTTACTTCACATGGTATGGTAATCTTTACGTCCATCCATGTTGCTGCAAATGGCATTATTTCATTCTTTTTAATGGCTGAGTAGTATTCCTGTGTGTGTGTGTGTGTGTGTGTGTATCTCACATCTTTTTTATCCATTCATCTGTCAATGGACATTTAAGTTGTTTCCATGTCTTGGCTATTGTAAATAGTGCTGCTATGAACATAGGGGTGCATGTATCTCTTTGAATTATAGTTTTGTCTGGTTATATGCCCAGGAGTGGGATTGCTAGATCATATGGCAACTCTATTAGTTTTCTGAGGAAGTTCCATACTGTTTTTCATAGTGACTGCACCAATTTACATTCCCAACAACAGTGTAGGCGGGTTCCCTTTTTCTATACTGTCTCCATCATTTATTATTTATAGACTTTTTAATGATGGCTATTCTGACTGGTGTGAAGTGGTACCTCATTGTAGTTTTGATTTGTATTTCTTTAATAATTTGCAAAGTTGAGCATCTTTTCATGTGCCTGTTGGCCATCTGTATTCCATTTTGGAAAAATGTCTTTAGCTCTTCTGTGCATTTTGTGATTGGCATGTTTGGGGTTTTTTTTGTTGTTGTTATTGAGCTGTATGAGCTGTTTGTATATTTTGGAGATTAATCCCTTGTTGGTCACATCGTTTGCAAATATCTTCCATTCCGTATATTGTCTTTTCATCTTATTTATGGTTTCCTTTGCTGTGCAAAAGGTTATGTTTGATTAGGCTCTTTAGAAACTTACTGTTTATTATCAGCTACTTTTCAAAATTGAGAGCATAAGGTCTTCATTTCCTTCTCCAAATTAGTTTGCAGCAGTATTTTTTTTCCTTGATAGTTGCTTTTGATGTTAATTTCTCTAGAAATTATAGGAGGATTTGATTAGACACAGCTTTAATAGCTACCCAGAACTCTTTTGCTCAAATAATTTTGATAATTTAGAGCAAATTGAAAATGCAGGATTTAAACTCAGGAGAGAAATAGTGATAGTAATACAATGGATTTTAAATACAAATTTTAATCAGAAAAGTTGTATCTAATACATTAATTAATGGGAATGGCTTTTCCTGTGGAAATCCTACTTCAGTTTTCTCTGTGATACAAAGTATTGAAATGTAGTGGTCACAGGGATAAATACTAAATATGGGAATAAATTCTCAGAGCATACCAATCTCCAATCACTGGTCATTTTGATTTCAGCTGCTGTTTACATTCTCAGCATCATCTCTAAATGTATGAGTGTCCTATCTTAAGTTAACAGTAAAATATGTTAGAGTAGCCAGAATAATCTTGAGAAAGAAGAGCAAAGTTGGAAGACTCACAGTTCCATATGGCCAGGCAATTCCACTCCTAGGTATATACCCAAGAGAAATGAAAATGTGTCTATATAAAAACTTGTTACATGAATGTTGATAGCAGCATCAATCATAGTAGCAAAAGTTGAAACAATCCAAATGGCAACCAATGAATGGATAAACATAAAGTTGAATATCCATGCAATGGAATATTATTTGGCAATAAAAAGGAAGTACTGATAAATACTATAAACATGAATGAACATTATGCTAAGTAAAAGAAGCCAGAAACAGAAGGTCACATGTTAGAGGATATCCTCTGTCCCAAATAAGCAAAACTTACAGAAATACAAAGTAGAGTAATGGTGGCCAAGAAAAGAGAGAAATTTGGCATGAGTTCTAATGGGGTTCTTTTCAGAGAATGAAAATGTTCTAAAATTATATATTGGTGGTAATGGTTGGCCAACTCTGAATGTACAAACCATTGAATTGCATACTTTGAAAGGATGAATTTCGTGATATTTAAATTACGTTTCAATAAAGCTGATATTAAAAGACAAGTGGATGGTGGGAATTTCCTGGTGGCTCAGTGGTAAAGACTCCGCACTCCCAATGCTGGGGGCCTGGGTTTGATCCTTGGTCAGGAACTAGATCCCATGTGTGAGCTGAAACTAAGGAGCCCACCTGCCACAACTAAGAAGCTGTTGAGCCGCAACTAAGGAGCCCACCTGCCACTAAGACCTGATGCAACCAAATAAATAAATACATATAAAAAAAAAAAGACAAGTGGATGGTATTTACAAAAGCCATTTATTTTAAACATTCTTCATTCCAACATTATTCAATTTGGGTTATGATTTTAGCACAAATCCTAAAAGAATGTGTGATGTTTCACAGATATAACAATTGCATAGCATGTAATATAAGAATAAATATTAAAAAGTGACAGGACAGTAGTCATGATCATTACATTACTCAGATGTTTGGGTGCATCATTTACCATCTAAAGTGAGTGTCGGGCTTCCCTGGTGGCACAGTGGTTAAGAATCCGCCTGCCGATGCAGGGCCCTGGTCCAGGAAGATCCCACATGCCACAGAGCAACTAAGCCCGTTCATGCACTCTAGAGCCCATGAGCCACAGCTACGGAGCCCGTGTGCCTAGATCCCGTGCTCCGAAACAAAGAGAAGCCACTGCAATGAGAAGCCCACGCACCGCAACGAAGAGTAGCTCCAACTCGCCGCAAGTAAAGAAAGTAAGCGCTCAGCAATGAAGACCCAATGCAGCCAAAAATAAAATAAAACAAATAAATTTATAAAGTGAGTCTGTCATGAGGCCCCAGCTTCAATAGTTTACCAATCAATACTTTGTTCCAGTTACAAAAAAATGTGGTTATCTCCAAAAGTTTTAAAATTTAGACTATTCGTATCACTTAAAATCTGTTTTTGAAATGAGAGTTTCCGTCTTATTAATAGTATCACTTGGTTTTGAAATTTTCATAAAATGCAACCACATTGGGTTTTTGTGGGTTCGTTCACCAAATATTTGATGAGAGCCTCCCATAAGCTGAGTTCTATGCTCAGGAGCCAAGTATGCAGTAATAAAGAGACATAAAATAGTGGGTAATATTTTTTAGATCCGAGGTCAGTGCTACTATACAGAGGCTAATAAAATTGCTACAATGTCCTGAGCCAGTAAATGACTAAGCAGTTTGTTTTTCGTTTTAAATTTAGGTTAAGGTACACTTTTAATTTTAGTGTGATATACATGCAGAAGACTTCAGAAATCCCTAAGGTCACAGAATTTTTCTAAAATGTACACACTAGTGTAACCAGCAGTCAATATTACTTGCCCCTCAAAAGTACTCTTGCCCCCTCCCAGTCACTAGCTACTCCCTAAAGAGTAACCACTCTCCTGCCTTCTAACATTATTGATTAATCTTGCCTGATTTGAACTTTATGTAAATGCAGTCTTCTAATATGTATTCTTCTGCATATGTCTTCTGTTGTCTTCCTCACGGCATTATAATTGTGAGATTAAGCCATGTTGCTTGTAACTAGATCATTCTCATCTCATTGAGCCATTCTTCTGGTGATTAACATTTGGGTTTTTACCAGTTTTGGGTCGTCATCAATAGTGGTGTTATCTTTAGGAAATATAAGAATACATTTCTGTTTGTTATATACCTAGAAGTGTAATTGCTGAGGGGGCGGGATATGCATATGTGTAGGTTTGGTTGATACTAACACATAGTTTTCCAAAGTGGTTATCGTTTTTTTACATTCTCATATGAGTAATGTACCAGTGTTCCAGTTGCTCTACATTCTTATCAACACTTGACATTTTCTATCTTTTTCATTTTAGATAATCTCCTTAGGTCTGTAGTGCTTTTTAAAAGAAGACTTTCCTCTCTTTTTTATTGTGGTAAAATAACACATAATGTAAAATTTACCATCTTAACCATTTTGAAGTGTACAGTTAAGTAGTTTTATGTATATTCACATTGTTGTGAAACAGATCTCCAGAACATTTTCATGTTGCAAATCTGAAACCCTATACCCCTTAAACCAACTCCCTATTTTTCTATGACCCTAGCCCCTAACACCATTCAACTTTGTGTTTCTATGACTTTGAATATGATTTGTAAGTAAAATCATAAAGTGTTTGTCTTTTAATGACGGGCTTATTTCACTTTGAATTATGTCCTCAAGGTTCATCCATTTGCTACATGACAGGATTTCCTTACTTTTTTTTTTTTTTTTTTTTTGCGGTACGCGGGCCTCTCACTGTTGTGGCCTCTCCCGTTGCGGAGCACAGGCTCCAGATGCGCAGGCTCAGAGGCCATGGCTCACGGGCCCAGCCGCTCCGCGGCATGTGGGATCTGCCTGGACCGGGGCACAAACCCGTGTCCCCTGCATCAGCAGACGGACTCTCAAGCACTGCGCCACCAGGGAAGCCCTCCTTACTTTTTAAGTCTGAATAATATTCCTTTGTGTGATTCAATGAACATGGGTTTGCAAATATCTGTTTCAGACCTTACTTTCAATTCTTTTGGATAAATATTCAGAAGTGGGATTGCTTGGTCATATGGTAGTTCTATTTTTAATTTTTTGAGGAACTTCATACTGTTTTCCATGGCAGTTACACCGTTTTATAACCCCACCCACATATGTAGTGCTTTTAAGTTTTTTACTTTGCTAGATGACTAATAATGTTGAGCATATTTTCATATGCTCAGCATCTGTTTGGATATTGTCTTGTGTTGAGCTTATTTAATTTTTTCAGCCAGTTTTCTACTTTGCTTTTATTACTCATTTGAGGAAGTTCTTTATATATTTTGGGTAAGAATAGTTTGTCGATTATATATATTGCAGCTATGTCTCCCACTGTATTGATTGCCTTTATACTTAATCTTTTGTTAGTTAATGCTTTTGATAAACAGAAGTTCTTAATTTTAATATACTCCAGCTTCTTAACTTTTTCCTTTAGGATTATTAAATTTGGTAATCTATTTTAAAATATTATAACTATTCCAGGTCTTGAAGGTGTTTCCTTCTAAAAACTTAATGATTATCTTTCATAGTTAGATCTACAATACAACTTGTCACTCGTGTGAAGTAAGCATCAAGATTCTTTTTTTTTTTCCCATATGGATGTCTATCCAGTACCATTTATTGAAAGACTGCTTTTTTGCATTTCACTGCAGTGTCAACTTTGTCATACGTCAGGTGACCATATTTATATGGATCTGTTTTTTTGTTTGTTTGTTTGTTTTTGCGATACACGGGCCTCTCACTGCCGTGGCTTCTCCCGCTGCAGAGCACAGGCTCCGGACGCACGGGCTCAGCGGCCATGGCTCACAGGCCCAGCCGCTCTGCGGCATGTGGGATCCTCCCGGACCGGGGCGCGAACCCATGTCCCCTGCATCGGCAGGCGGACTCTCAACCACTGCGCCACCAGGGAAGCCCTATATGGATCTGTTTTGTTCCATTGATTTCCTTATCTGTCACTGCACTAATACTAGAATATCTTAATTACTATAACTTTACAGTAGATCTTGATACCTGGTAAATCACTTTCTCTGTCTTTGTTCCTTGTCACTTCTTGGTCCTTTGCATTTCCATATAAACTTTGCAACAAGTTTGTCAATTCCACCCCCAAACAAAACTAATTCCTCAGTAGCTGTGGCACACGGGCTTAGTTGCTCTGCGGCATGTGGGATCTTCCCGGACCAGGGATCGATGCCGTATCCCCTGCATTGGCAGGTGGTTTCTTAACCACTGTGCCACCAGGGAAGTCCCTCTGGTAGGGTTTTGATTGGAATTGTATCAAATCTGGAAACCAATTTCGGGGAAATTGACGTCATTATAATAATTACTCTTTCATGAAAATGGTATCTCTCTTCATTTGTTTAGGTCTTCTTTAATTTCTTTCAATAATATTTTTTATAGTTTTCAAAGGTCTTATACAGGTTTAATACTCGTCTTACTCCTTTTGGACTGCTATGGGAAAATATCAGACTGGGTGGCTTATAAACAACAGAAATTTATATCTCACAGTTCTGGGGTTTGGAGCTTGAAGATCAGGGTGCCAGCATGATTGGTGGTCCCTCCTCTCTTTGTGTCTTCACGTGGTAAAAGGGGCTGCATAGCTCTGTGGGGTCTATTTTATGAATTGGGGGTGGGCATAAATATCCATATCATAGCAATACTTAAGCAGCTTATTAAACCTATATCTGAATTTAAAGACTCATTATGTTTAATTTTCCATTATTCACTCAAGGAAATATGGAAGATCTGACAAAGGCACAAATACAATGAATACATAGCATTTTAGCATTTCCCACGCAAAGACTGGATCACTATAACTTTGTTGGTTTGACAACATGAAGATTATCTGGTGTAATTTTGTTTGCTACAATATATCATTTTGCATTTGAGCTTATTTGAAAGCAAATGTATTCTTATTTGGCTGTTAAAGGACATATAAATATAGAAAAAAATTTTAATATACGTAATTGTGTTTAGGGGGAAGGTCCTAAAGCCAACTCTACTCAAGGGATGCCTTGGTAGCAATGATTGTTAACCATCTGGAGTGACAGAAGAAAGTGATATTGGGTAACTAACATCTTAAGAAGTTTCATCTCAAGTTTTTGTAATATTATAGCAACAAAAATAGAATATTAATTATGCTATTGGGTGCTCCATTCTCGTCACAGGGGTGGGCAGTTTCATCATTTACTGATTAATGTGATCAGTCTCACTGTAAATTTGTGATTATATGGAGGGACTTTTAAACATAGTTGGATGGTTTTACATGATGTCAATATTTTAATGTAATTAAAAAAAATAAACACTAGGATAAACACTAGGACCACCGGGCAGTATTTTAAATACTTAGGAATCCTTTTTTAGCAACTCATGGTTATGATGCAGTGTAAGATAAAAGGATAGATATTCAAAATGAATTGTTGTAATTTGCATTCTCCATGTCAGGTAGACCACCTTAATCTTATGATAAGTTGGGTATGAGAAATCCCTGTGATAGCATGGAAAAAAATCACAGGAATTGCAGGAGTATTGCTTTATGTATTAGTTATTCTATATGGCAAAACCATTTGCCCAAGGAAAACATCAATAACTTTCCTCAGATGCTAAATACAGCACTCAGAGTTTATTTTTAATGCTGGGAGTACTAGGTTATTTCTATCTAGCTAGATTTGTCCTGTTGTGGCAATTATGGAAGAGCAGATGAGTTAATTAGGCTCTTTTCCATGGGATCTTCTGTTGTCTGTTTTGCAATACTGTATCAACAGTGAGATAAAACACAGACTGTTTCCACAGATTTCTGCCTGTTGTTTGTTAGTCAAGTAACCTTGGATACCCTGTGATGAGTTGTATGGAGGCAGCTAGTCTAACACCTGAAGGTCCTATAGGCTTCAACCCTTTAAGAAATAGTAATTTTTTAAAAACTAGAATGTAATGATGCAGAGCTTTAAAAACAATATCCACTGCATTTGACATTAGGTTTCTTGTTTTCCATAAATGTATGCATTCTGCTTTGGCAGGTTTTAAGAAGAAGCAGCGATGAAGAGAAAGTTCTTTGTCTCGTTCGACAGCGTGCAGGCCACCACTGTCCAACAGCTGTGATGGTGGTGCTCATCATGGTATGGGACGGCATCCCTCTTCCAATGGCTGACAAATTGTACTCGCAGCTTACGGAAAGTCTAAAGTCATACAATGGTCATCCCACAGACCGAAGATGCACTCTCAATGAAAAGTAATCAAATCTGTTTTGTACTGTTTTGCCATTCAGTCTATTATATCATGTTAAATTAACTACCAACTACATATGTTATATGGGAGAACAGAATTTTAGGTATTGTGCAACTAAAGAGTGAACATTTCTTTAAAGAGAGACTTGGTTTCATAGTGGGTTAAGACCATTTTAGGATATTCTCCTTTAGAATATTCTTTTCTTGCTTCTCTCTTTGGTACCTGATCCTTCTCACCCCTGGAGTCTGGAGCAGAGAGGTTTTTCTATAAAGGAACAGCTCCTCCATAAGGAATTGTACAATTTTGCATTTCCTATAGCAATGTAAGAGAATAACTGTTTTTCTGCAGTTTTCCAATGTTGTGAAACTTGAGTTTTTGCCCATCTAATAGAGGATAAATGTCATCAGTTTACGTTGATTTGAATTTTTCATATTATGAATAAGAGTATTTTTTCATATGGTTAAGAGCATTTGCCGTTTGTTTTTTATTTTTTTAATTTTGTTGACGTATAATTGATTTACAATGTTGTGTTTAATTTCTGCTGTACAGCAAAGTGACTCAGTTATATATATGTATGTATATATACATATTCTTTTCTATTTATGGTTTATCACAGGATATTGAATATAGTTCCCTGTGCTATGCAGGAGGACCTTGTTGTTTATCTATCCTATATCGTAACAGTTTGCATCTGTGAATCCCAAAATCCCAGTTCTTCCCTCCCCCACCCCTTGGCAACCACAAGTCTGTTCTCTATATTTGTGAGTCTGTTTTTGTTTTGTAGGTTTATTCATTTGTGTCGTATTTTAGATTCCATGTGTAAGTGATATCATATGGTATTTGTCTTTGTCTTTCTGTCTTACTTCACTTAGTATGATAATCTCTAATTGTATCCATGTTGCTACAAATGGCATTATTTTGTCCTTTTTTATGGTCAGCCATCTGTTAATTATTCTACCCCCTATTTCAAAAGGAGTGTTCATTTTTTTCTCTCCCTTTGCGATTTAATTCTAAATGCTTTTGCCACTTTGATATTTGTCTTTTTACTTCTGCTATGTCACCTTTTGCACAAGTTTTCTTTTTAATGTAATTTATTGTATCTATCTTTCCCCTTATTGTGTCTGAATTCTGAGTGGTATTTAAGAACATTTTTCTCTCACGTGAGTTATAGAATAATTCACCCATATTTTCTTTTATTGTTGAAATTGGAAATTTTAAAACGTAAATCTCTGATGCATTTCAAATTTATGCTGGACAGAAGTGGGAAGAGGAGATCCATTTCTATTCTTTTTTCCATTTATCCCAATACTACTTACTAAAGAGTACTTTTCCCCTTGATTTGAAATACTACCTTACACAAAAACTGTATATAATGGAGTCCTCTCTTTTATATGAATTCTGTATCACTGTCTGGTCTTTTCACGTACTAGTACCACATTTTTTAAGTTATAGAGGCATTATAATATATTTTAATATTTGGTAAGGCTAGCTCACTATTCTTGCTCTTTTTCAAGGCTTTCTTTGTTATTTTATGTTTGTGCTTCCAAATGAACTTTATAATCAATTTGTCTAGTTTTAAGATAAATCTAATGGTATTTTTAATGGGATTGCATTAAATTAACTTAGAATAAACTGACATTGTTATGATATTGAATCTTCCAGTCCCATAATATGATTTTTCTTTCCATTTGTTAAAGTTTACTTTTATGTTCTTCAAGTGTTTTGTATAGTTTTCCTCATAAAGTTCTTTCTTTTTTAAAAGAAATGTCATTATACAAATTATAAACAAAATATATATCATTCACTCTCTAACCTCCACACAAGATTATTTGTGTACCTTCCAGAACATTCCTTTATGTTTAAAATCATTTCATTATATTTTTGTTAATCTTCCTAATCCCAAGTATGTATACGTCACTTATTTTTTGAATTTTTGAATTTTATTTTATTTGTTTTTTATACAGCACTTTCTTATTACTTATCTATTTTATACATATTAGTTGTATACATAATTTTTAATGTTTCTATTTTGTTATGTGGATTCACAATAATAAAATACCTCTTGTATAGAGAAACAGTTCTAAATGATATACATATAAACTTATTTTTCCCAAGAATTCATAAATAGTTTTATTCTATTTCACTCAAAGTAGATCCAGCCTATCACTTTTAAAAATTTTTATAATTACAGAAATGATGCAAGAATATTTCAGTGAACTCTTATATACCCCTTACCTAGATTCCACAAATGTTAATGGTTTGTTACATATACGCTTATACACATGGTCACACATACACATAAGCTTACATGTTATTATCATTATTGCTTTTCTATACTTTCTTTCGGGATAATTTGTGAACTAGTTGCAAGCTTTATGACTTTTCCCCCTAAATAATACTTCAGAGGGTGTTTTCTAAGAATGAGGACATTCTCTTAACACCAGTACAATTATCAAAACCACGAAGTTTCACTTAGATAAAATGCTATTCTCTAATTCAAATATCATCTATTCTCCAGTAATACTTCATACTAATTTTCCCATACCCATGATTTATGGATTGAGTTGTTTTGTCTTTTGGGTCTCTTAATCCTTTTATCTCAGTCTTTTTTTGTGTTTCGTGGCATTTCCTTTTTGAAAAGGACAGGCTAATTTTGTAGACTGTCGCTCAATTTTGGATTGTAGGATTGTTTCTTCCTGATTTAATTCAATTCAGGAATTATTGGCAGGCTATAATATTAGGAGCTATTTTAAGTCTATTTGTCTCATCATTGGTGATGTTGACTGTTTAATAGAAACTTTTAGGTCTCACAGTTAAGAGTTAAACTACATTTTTCTACTTGTTTGGCAACTTCTTTGAAATTCTGCAATTTCAAATTTACCTTCTTTGATCCTATTTATATCCTATTTTTCTTCCTTTTCAAGTTATTGTAATCTTTTGCCCCTTTAAAAGCATATATTCCATCTTAGTGGAAGTTAGAATATTTGAACTATTCCTCCTTCCTTTTTTCCTTCATAGTGTCTTAAATGATCCTTTTTACATTCAAATATACCAGGCATTTTCCTGACTTTCACAACTAAAAATACTTATAGTTTTTTTTTTTTTTTAAGATTTTATTTATTTTTGGCTGTGTCGGGTATTAGTTGCAGCACATGAGATCTTCTTTGAGGTGTGCGGGATCTGTCGTTGTGCCGTGCGGGCTCTTCCTTGTGGTTCTCAGGCTTCTCTCTAGTTGTGGGGTGTGGGTCTTCTCTTCTGTAGTTGTGGCGCGCAGGTTCCAGAGCACATGGGCTCTGTAGTTTGTGGCACACCGGCTCCAGTTGAGGTGTGTGAGCTCAGTAGTTGTGGCACTCAGGCTTAGCTGCCCCGCAGCATGTGGGATTTTAGTTCCCTTACCAGGGATCAAACCCACATCCCCAGCATTGTAAGGTGGATTCTTTACCACTGGACCACCAGGGGAGTCCAAAAATACTTACAGTTTTGATCTCTAAATTTCTATATTCTTTTTACTCACTGTTTTTTAAAAAGTGTGTTAATTGTATTTTTTTAATTTAAGTAATTTAATTTTATTTATTTATTTATTTTTGTCTGCACTGGGTCTTCGTTGCTGCGTGTGGGCTTTCTCTAGTTGTGGCGAGCAGGGGCTACTCTTTGTTGCAGTGCACGGGCTTCTCATTGCGGTGGCTTCTCTTGTTGTGGAGCACAGGCTCTAGGCTCGCGGGCTTCAGTAGTTGTGACATGTGGGCTCAATAGTTGTGGCTCACGGCCTCTAGAGTGCAGGCTCAGTAGTTGTGGCACACGGGCTTAGTTGCTCCGTGGCATGTGG
>NW_006784003.1:0-368 GCF_000442215.2 Lipotes vexillifer | reverse complement strand
TTCTTAACCACTACGCCACCAGGGAAGCCCAAGTTTTTTATTTAAATAAAGTTTACTTTACAACGTTTTCCTTTTTATGTCTTTTGTTTTTTTGTGTTCTATTTAACAAATTTTTGCCTGACCCACAGTTACAATTTTTCTTTAATGTTTTTAATAGAAGTGTTAATAGATTTAGCTCCTACCTTTACCTTTGAGAATTCATTTTGAGGTACTTTTGGTGAGATGATACGTGTAAAGTAAGAGTCAAAGTAAACTTTTTTTCCGTAGTAAGTCTTGAAGTCAGATAGTATAAACCCTCCTACTAAGTATGTTCTTGTTCAAAAATTGTTTTGGCAATTCTAGGTCTTTTGCCTGCTGGAATTTTGCTT
>NW_006784002.1:0-927 GCF_000442215.2 Lipotes vexillifer | reverse complement strand
TGACACTCCTCACACTTGCAGAGTCAGTGCCTTTAACGTCCTATTTGGCACATTTTGCAATTTTTGGGTAAGATAGACAGGAATGGGGAGAACCAATGAGAGACTAACTGTAGGTGTTTGCCCGGGCAAATTGAACTCTAATATCTCACCAGCAAGAAGAATGAACCAAAGCCTCAGCGTGATGTGCCTGAACCAGACTAGGGTCTGAAGCAATCCTGCGGGATGGCGGCCAGCTCACAAGAAAGCGAGGGGAGAAAAGGTGCTCAGGGCCACTGTAATTCACAAACCTGCACAGTTATAAATGACAGCTTTTGTCCAAAAATATATTGAAGTAAGGCTGCGAAGAGAACTTGAAAGTGAGGCAGAATTGCAGGAAACTGATTTCAGGAGGTGGTTTGGAATTGCATTTAAAGCCTATGAAAATAGGCTGATCGCCGACCAGGATGCCCTTGGCCAAAAAGGGCGTATGCGTTTTTTCCTGAACATATTCAAAAAAAAATCTCATAGGCCCTCATTGGCCAACCAAGCAAGCTTGTAATGGAAATCTGCCCTAAAATGAACTCTCACTTCCCCCAACCCTGGTCAAAAAGGCATCTGAGAAAAGTGTAAAATCCAGAAAGGCAGGACAGGCCAGGGAGAACAGGGAGCATTGTTATGCTGATGGGCGGGATGTAAATTGCCAACAGCCACCCTGGAGAAACGTATGGTATTTCCTGAAACATCGAAAAAACAAGGTACATAGCCTCGGGCACTAGGCTTAGGGAAACAGAAATCAAAAAGACAGAGCCACCCCAAAGTTTGGGGCTGCCCTGTTTACAGGAACCTCGTCCACTCTACAAGTTAAATACCCACGAAAGGAGAAAGTGGATCGTCATGTTGCGGCACTTACGTGCCATGGAATATCAGTCAGCAATGAAATCAATGTCA
>NW_006784001.1:0-242 GCF_000442215.2 Lipotes vexillifer | reverse complement strand
CTGCCAATGCAGGGGACACAGGTTTGAGCCCTGGTCTGGGAAGATTCCACATGCCGTGGAGCACCTAGGACAGTGAGCCACAACTACTGAGCCTGTGCGTCGGGAGCCTGTGCTCCGCAGCAGGAGAGGATGCAATAGTGAGAGGCCCGCACACCACGATGAAGAGTGGCCCTCGCTCGCCGCAACTAGAGAAAGTCCTTGCACAGAAACGAAGACCCAACACAGCCAAAAATAAATAAATA
>NW_006784000.1:331392-351851 GCF_000442215.2 Lipotes vexillifer | reverse complement strand
AAGAAAGAAAAGGAGGCAGGGGGGAGGGGTGGAGAGAGTGAAAGGAGGAGGGGGAGGGGGAGGGACAGGGAAGGAAGAGTGGAATACCTTGAGTTCTCATTACCAAAGGAAGGATTATTCAGTAAAAAGTGAACCTGCTAGATTGACCATGAAGGCGTCTTGTATTCCTCATGTTCTCAGACCCCATCCTATGCCTGGGCTCAGTAAGCTCTTCAGGGGGACTTGGAAGAAAACCAGGGCAGGGTCAGAGGTGTACCTGCATCCTGGGTTCTGAGGTAGGAACTGGAAAGGAGCTCTGTTATCAAACATTCAGATACGTGAATTTGAGCAAGAGTAGAGGTCAGGAAGCATAACTTCAGACTTCATAGCACTTGTAACTTTTTACAGAGCACTTTTTAACACTACAGACTTTCTATTTTAATAAAGTGCTTTTATGTATCCATGATCTCATTCAATTCTCAAAATAATAATGTAAATAAAAGAGGTAGATGTGGCACCAACGATGAGGTTCCCCTTGTAGTAGGAGGGCTTCTAGGATGAGCCAGTGATCCAAGGCCATCCTCTTGATTGGGGGCGGGACCTGTAACTATAGAGACAAATGTGGGGCGGGGCCATCCCGTGGTGGTGAGAGTGTGGGATGTGGCACAGTTGACTTCCAGGGAGGGTGTTAATCTCCTGAGCTATTCAGGTGAGCACTTGGGAGGCACTGAGTCCTTCCTGGTGAAAGACTCAGATCCTGAAAGGGGTTCAACACAAGGGATATTCTTCCTCACTGGCTTAGAAGCTGAGGGGCCACATGACAAGGACTGAGGCTGCTTCCATCTCCTGAGGGTGAGAGACAGGGACAGCCAGTAAGGAGGACTCTCAGTCTCATTTGCCACATGACAAGGACTGAGGCTGCTTCCATCTCCTGAGGGTGAGAGACAGGGACAGCCAGTAAGGAGGACTCTCAGTCTCATTTGCATTATTATTATTTTTTTTTTTGCGGTACGCAGGCCTCTCACTGTTGTGGCCTCTCCCGCTGCGGAGCGCAGGCTCTGGACGTGCAGGCTCAGCGGCCATGGCTCACGGGCCCAGCCACTCCGCGGCATGTGGGATCCTCGCGGACCGGGGCACGATCCCGTGTCCCCTGCATCAGCAGGCGGACTCTCAATCACTGCACCACCAGGGAAGCCCTCATTTGCATTATTAATAGTCTCCATCAGGTTCAAGAACATTACTTGCAACCTCATAATACATAGTAGTCTGCCTCTGTCACATGTTTTCTGTCTCTCTTTCTCTCATGCTTTTGCTCTCTCTCCCTCCCACTTTTCCTTCCTTCCTTGTATACTTTAAAATGTAGAAACAATATATATATATCCTTCTTAGTGTAAGGACTGAGTGAAAGCAGGTTCTCTGTGGTTTGTTAGCTCCTGATCTTAGACAATCAGCAGAACAATAAATTTAGGCCTGAATTGGTATGTTTGCCAATTCCGTAGTGTAAACACACCAACCATGATGGATTTCAAGCTGCAACATGAAGGGTATTCACTGTCTGCAGGCCTGCAGGGGCACGTGGTCATGTGGTTTCCCACACAGAGACACTACGAGTAAATAACCACAGAACAGGGGTAACAGTGAAATGTAGTGCGGTAATTAGAAAGGGTTGAGATCTGAGCATCTGCTGCCCTTGATTTTAATGTAATTTGTGAATTTCTGTAATTTAGTTTTTAACAAAGGCTGTGTTTAACAACCATCTCCTGTAGTTCCTGAAAAGTAGACAACTGGCTCTCATAGGCTGGTGCTTACCATCCCCAGCACAGCACTGCTTGTGCCCTTTGAAGAGAGAGGTCTGTGTTCCACTCGGGTTTCCCTTTTGTCAGCTGGGTTGTGACCCCGGCCGGTGTGATTATGGGCCTCCTTTCACCCCGCAGACACAGCTACATCATCAGTGACGGGAGAACAGGAAAGGAGGCCGAGTTCCTGGCCCCGTGGAGCTGCCATGTCAGGTGTGGATGTCTCAGGAGCCTACTAAGAGGCACAGGGGAAATCACTTCTGCCTTGTTTAAGCTTCTCCTGTTTTGGGTCTGTTACAACCTTCGACTCTATATTCTAACTAGATGTTAGAATTTCCTTGTTTGAGTGAGGAAACTGATGCTTAGGTAAAATTATGTTCCCGACATCAGAGGGCTGAAAGTCTCTTACTCAGCATTGAAACCACATCTTTTAACTCCAAGTTCACTGTGGTTTCCGTGACATCGTGTTGCAGATGAAATCAGTCAATCAGTCATTAGTCCGGGCAGGCCCCCAGCTGGGGATTTAACAGACACAAGGCTGCTCTTGACTGACTAGCGGTCTTGGCTCTGGAACTCTTTTACTAGTAAGTGGTGTAGTTTGGAGAAGGCACCCCGTGAAGGGGTGAGAGCAGAGCCCCTGCCTGGGCAGTTGCGGAGAACAGAGGTGGCAGCAGTGCCCTCTCATGTTTGAAGCTTTATTGAACACAAAGAAGGAACTCGTTCCTGTGCTGCATGTTACAGGGATTAGAGAAACAGAAGGAATCGAGTATCCAAATATTTGCATATCCCACTCGTATTACCTTTAATGTCCTTTTATTAACATGCTTCAGGACCACTTTTGCTGACGATAATCTTACAAGACCGCGTGTGCCCCAGGACCTGATTCATTCGTAGATCAGACGCTGAAAATAGATATGCTTTGTAATCATTTTTGAATTGAAAGTTTCTAAGTTCTTGTAAAACAAATACATACTAAAATATTAGTAGTAGTTTTGCAAGCAGTTAAACAGTCAAAAACATTGTGACGTCTCATTTAGCATGGCTTTTCCTTGAATGAATGCTCTGTACTTGTTATGGGGGTAGGACTATGCTTATACATCAAAGGCAATAGTGATCTTTTCCCTCAAAATAACTATTTTCCGACATTAAAAATGTCTATGGCCTCTTTATATTTTGTCTTGGTCAGCCTAAATTCGTCCTTAATCTCTGTTTCACTGTTGCTTCTCTAAACTCACGCTAGCTGAAGACAAGTGGTTTCAGTAATCTGAATCCATTGGTATGACTGTGTTCTGCTCACTCTGTTGGAAGGGCAGGTGGCTGTATATTCCAGTAACGTACATTCCGGCATCCTACAGCTTTCTGTTTCCCCTTTTAGGGGAGAATTTATTTGCTTCGGAGCTTTATTGTGTTGACACTTCGTTTGTCAGAGTCTTCCCAGGTTAAACCTGTGTGGGTCACATTTCTCTTGGCTTTGTTGGGTGTTGGGCTTTTGGCTACTTGTTTGTGGAGCGAGACCCAGCCTTTGCTGCCACCTCCAAACCATGGCCACTGCCCCATCATCTAATAGCACAGGCTTTCTCGTCCTCCCCCCCAGGGTGAGTGCTGGCATCTGGAAGGACTCTTGTGTCACCACTGGATGGAGACATGCAAGCTCCAGGCAGCCCCGACCTGATGGACCCTCTGAGGCTCTGATTCCTCCCACAGCTTCTGGGCAAGAATGAAGTGCCGTGGTCCAGAGCGTGCCGTGTGGCTTCACCTGTGAATGCCTGAAACGCTTGGGTGATGCAAGCTGGCAATGAGGAGTTAATGCCTAGTGGGCCAGACTTTGACCAGTGAGAGACAGCAGATGACAGGGAGCTGGAGACACTTGTCCTTTCTTTGTCCTCTGATGCTATACACAGTCCAGAGATGTCCTGTATGGCTGGGCCAGCTGTTTCTCTTTGGGAAGCAGTGGCCACCTGAGTAATACGTGACTTCATCTCTGCTTCCAAATATTCCCTGCCTCTCTCTTCTATTCCCTGGGAATTACATCTCCTCTTAAAACATTAACACTTTCTTATTTACTTATTTAAAGCATCGATTTGTCTCTTGTAAGGCAAAGATAACAGATGGTCATTCGAAAAAATTCCTTAGTTTTCCTTGTGAACGTGACACAAACTAAAAATAAGAAGTCAGTCCTTATGTGATTACAGTTCAGTTCGTTGCATATTGGCATTGATAAGTTGGAATCCACATGGAAGAGTAGAAATAAAAATAAAACCTTTATGAGAGAGAACCTAATCAAATGAATTGTGTGGTAATAACACATCAGAGGACTTGAGTTGCCCCTGTACAGATATTTATAAAGTTGGATTCTGAGTGCAGAGTGCATGTTGGGAAACAGGACAAATTGTGTAGGCTCAAGTTACTGAGAGGAATTGGCCAGTGAAAACAGCAGTAGCCTTATCTGTGTTTCTGCTTATGAAACAGTCACACGGAAATCTTCTCAAGTGCCAACCAAGCAGAAACATTGTTTGTTACTCTCTTGTGAAATCAGTCAAGATCACCCAAATGAGAGCAAGCAGAAACTGTTAACTCAGAGTTGGTACAGCAAGGGAGTCGGCCACCATCGCCTGGGTTTGGCAGTTTCTAAGGCAGGCATTAGAGAAGGAGGGGCTTATGACCAAGGACTTCAGGTGTGCCCTAATTGGGGCTAATGCTAAATATTGAAGCTGTGATTGTAATCTCGTCTTTTTTTATTATTATTATTTCTCTGGAGAGGTAAATCCTAGATTTTTGCTAAAAATGAGCTTTAAGAAAAAGTGATATGATTTTGAGTAAAAAGGGATGAGTGAAATTGGAGAGACAAGGTAACAACATAAAAAGATTACCAGGAATGCATTCCGTCCTCTGCAGTGTAATAGATGTATGATTGACAAGAGGAAGGATAAGCTTTTTCTGAAAAAGAAAACGTTTAGGAGGTGGGGTGATGTGGTCTGACAGCAAGTTGCACTGCATTCACAGTATTTGTTTAACAAATAAGGTGTTGTTTTTCTTAGTCCTAGAGAAGTTTCTCTTCCAGGTTTTGTTATGTAATGTTGAGAAAGAGATAAGTGGAACAATTATCAATCACTTCTGGGGTTTGGTTTGGTAAAAAGGCAGTGAGTGGTATTTCAATTGTTCTATCCACGAGGTAATCAACTAAATGCAAACAGACATGATTTTCACCCTTAATGAGACTGTAATTCAGTTATTTTAAAAATGGAAGAACATTTGAATAAAAATAGAAGAAGATAAATCGAGGTCTGGAGAGAAATTTAGAAGGAACCTCTATACTTCAGATAGAATCAGCCATACGTAAGCAAATTTCATTTGCAAGTGCAAATGGAAAGAAGTAAATTAAACACAGTCAATGGTTCTGCTCTCGCACAGTTCCAGATGAACCACAGAAAAATCTACATTGCATACTTCAAGAGACACTGGAATCAAAGGGCATTTGGCTTCATGAAGAAAATGAGTTTCATTAGTAAATAAATTCTATAAGTGGTGGTAGACTGACTTCCTAGGGCTGCTGTAACAAAATATCACAAACTGGGTGGTTTAAATCAGTAGAAATGTCTGCATTCACAGTTCTGGCAACTGAATGTGGGAAACCAAGGTGTTGGCATGGTTAGCGTCTTCTGGGGACTCTGGGAGACAAACTGTCTCATGCCTCTCTCCTCGCTTCTGGTGGTTGTAACAAATCCTTGCTGTGTCTTGGCTTGTGGACACATCACTGCAGTCTCCATCTCCATCGTCCTCTTCCCTTGTGCCTCTGTGCATCCTTTTCTCCTCTTCTAAGGACACTCATTGGATTTAGAACACACCCTAATTCAGTATAATCCAATTTCAATCCCTAACTAATTAAATTTGCAAAGACCCTATTTTCAAGTAAGGTCACATTCAGATGTTCTTAGTAGAAATGAATTTGGGGGGATACTGTTGAACCCACTGCAGATGGACTCTCTAAATTAATTATCTTAGAAAAAGAGTTAAATGAGGTACAAACAAGGTTTTTACTACAAATTCTGGCTTGTTGCCTAATTGGAAATATGACCTTGATTAATAAACCAATCTTGCAGAATCCTGTCTGGATTTCTTCATCTGTAAAATATAAATAACTTTGATTTATCTATCAAAAACATGATTGTGACCTTTGAATGAACTACTAATTTTAAAATTTGTTGACAAGCATAAAATACTATTTCAATGCACAGTGAGCTTAATTTTACCATTATTTACTTTTTTCCTTCTCCGTTCTACATTGATCAGTTTCAGAAAGTACTGGACATGCTTCATATCAGGGAAAGATTTTAGGAAAACAATTTTGCATATTTATATAAAACTTAAGTTTTCAGTAGCTGTTTTCGAGTTTGCTCTTTGCTGATTTTCATAACCATTGATACCATCAGAGAAAGATCACACATGAAATCCAAGTCAGTCAGTCATAGTACTTTCCAGAAGCTTGGGGAAGAGGGTTTCATGGAAAAGAAAAGATTGTTGGATTAAATGATATTTCTCTGTTATTTGCAAATTCACCCACTTGTTTCCCCCACCCCACTGCCATGATAATTTAACTGAGGGATGCTTCTCTGAGGCTTTCCCTGGGCTCCTTCCTCCATTAACATGGCTCCAGTACCACATATATTGATGCATATGTGGCTGCCAGACTCTTATCGTCCTGTCCAGCCTTTTCTCTGAGCTCCAGACACATATCCAACTATGTATTCAGTGTCTTTGATGTCTGAAAGATGTCTCAAATTCACAACTTTTCTAGACAGAGAATGGTGTTCTTGGACACACTCTTTTCTTAAACCCACCATAAAACCTGGTCTTTTTTTTTTTTTTTTTTTTGCGGTACGCGGGCCTCTCACTGTTGTGGCCTCTCCCGTTGCGGAGCACAGGCTCCGGACGCGCAGGCTCAGCGGCCATGGCTCATGGGCACAGCCGCTCTGCGGCATGTGGGATCCTCCTGGACTGAGGCACGAACCCGTGTCCCCTGCATCGGCAGGCAGACTCTCGACCACTGCGCCACCAGGGAAGCCCCAAACCTGGTCTTTTAAGTGGTTTCCCATTGCAGTGAATGGCACAGCTGTCCATTCAAGTATGCAGCCTGGAAGCCTATGTGTCAGCCTTAATGCTTTCATCTCCCAGTAGCCTCCATATGCCCTGAGTCATCAGTTTCTGCCCCTCTTAACTCTACATGGCCCTTCATCCCTTTCACTTACCTTAATTTCCATCAGCAAACTACAGTAGCTTTAATGATTATGAACTCATGGCCAATATTGACTTATCTGTATCCCCACATACACTGCCCCCTGCATGACTTTGAAAACATTCTAATCACCATACTGTTTCATCTATATATATTTCTATACACCTGTGAAAGGTAAAGAATCTTTTAAAAGTCATCCCTGCAGTTTTATTGTCACAACTGAGATGATAATTTCTTAACAATGTTGAGTATTCAGTAAGTATTTAAACTTTTCTAGTCATCTTGTTTTTTTCCTCATACAATTTTTTGTTTGAATCAGGATTTGTTGCAGTCAGTGGTCATATCAACCACCAGGCTGAAACACTTCTATGATTCCCATTGGTCTCAGAATAAGTACCACATTGACACAGCCTCTAGGACAATCAGTATTTGGACCCTACATATACCTGCGTTCTTATCTTGCTTTCTACCTCCTCTCTGTTCTCTTGTCTTCGGACAGACTGGAATTATTTCAACATATTATTCACTGAGTGCTTATTTTGGCAAAGAGCTTTTGAAGAAACTATTCCTTATTCCAGGAATACCTTTTCCTCGTCATTTTATCCCCACCTTTCTGGGAGATCCCAGATCAAATGCACAAACTCTGGATTACTTCTCTGAGCAGGTCTGGTCAGTTAGCACATGAAGTCAGAGTACCACATCTTCCTCCTCTGCCCCACTTAGTCACAAGTTATGCAAATACTTGTACACCTTTTTACTTGTTTTTGTTTCCTCTCATTGGCTCAATTCCTTCCTCTTTCAAATTGTTTCACCATTTTAGAACGCTGAGTTTTAAAAATTTAAGCATGTCTTCGAATCTGTAAGGCTAGTTCAGGCATGCTTGGGGACCATCGAAACAGATGGTAAATTATTTCTATTAGAAATATTTTAAAGAGATCAATATCCACAGGTTGCTCAACTCTTCAGAACCCTTGATGATTTTAAGTCAGTATTCCAAAGTTTACTTACAGACAGTGAAGTAAGATCGTCTGTCCTCTTCAGAGATCCTAAAACATACATACATTGTAGATTTCTAAGTTCATCAGTTACAATCTATGTTACAATATTATGCTATCCACAGCTTATTACATCTCATCTCAGAAATGAGGAATTAAGTCAAATTATACATTTTTTACTTTAGAATCAATAGAGAATTTTAGTATGCACTAAAAATAGTTAAGAAAGAGCAGCAGAAACATGGACAGATATTCTAAAGGAAAAAACAATCAATAGCCTCTGTGGTGATAGCAGTCCTACAAAACACCAGCAAGACCATGATGGAAACAAAACTGGGAAAAAGTTTTATCTGAAGTCGGGAAAACAGAAGAAATGTTATGTTCAAGATACTATCTTTTCCTCCTTTTTTCTGTTTGTAAAGTTTGTATGTAAATATCTAAAGGAAATTTAAGGGAGGCTGAGATATATTTTAAACCATGTGTCAAAGCATTATCTTTTGTATATAGGAATGGTATTACATATGGGAAGACGTATTTTTTAAAAATGTATTTAATACCATAACCTGAAACTTGGTATGTGGTACACCCCCAATTCATTGCTTTGTAATGCCTTCAAATTCACTGTTTCAAATCAAAAACTACAGGTCAGATCAGATTATTTTTTGATAATCAGTAATGTTCAGTATAAGAAAATTTCACCTTGGAAAACCTCTATATCTAAGACGTAGTGTGATCTATAGTAACCAGTCATAATGTATGTCATGATGGTATGTGGTTTGCCACAAAATAATCCATTTTTAAAGTATTTTAATTTTATTGCAGTGTAGTTGATTTACAATGTTGTGTTAGTTTCAGGTGCAACACAAAGTGATTCAGATTCTTTTCTCATATAGGTTATCACAAAATATTGAGTAAAATTCCCTGTGCTCTACAGTAGGTCCTTGTTGGTTATCTGTCTTATATATAGTAGTGTGTGTTTGTTCATCCCAAGCTCCTGATTTATCTCTCCCCTCCACATTTCCCCTTTGGTAACCACAAGTTTTCTATGTCTATGAGTCTGTTTCTGTTTTGTAAATAAGTTCATTTGTGTCATTTTTAAAAATTAGATTCCACATATGAGTGATATCCTGTGATATTTGTCTTTCTCCATCTGACTTCACTTAGTAGAATGAGCTCTAGGCCCATGCAAGTTGCTGCAAATGGCATTATTTTATTCTTTTTTATGGCTGAGTAATATTCCATTGTATATATGTATCACATCTTCTTTATCCATTCCTCTGTTGGTGGACATTTAGGTTGCCTCCATGTCTTGGCTATTGTAAATAGTGCTGCAGTGAACATTGGGGTGCATGTATCTTTTCAAATTATGGTTTTTTTCTCCAGATATATGCCCAGGAGTGGGATTGCTGGGTCATATGGTAGTTCTATTGTGAGTTTTTTTTTTTTTTTAATTTATTTATTTTTGACTGCACTGGGTCTCCACTGCTGTGCACAGGCTTTCTCTAGTTGTGGACAGCTGGGGCTACTCTTCATTGCTGTGTGTGGGCTTCTCATTGTGGTGGCTTCTTTTGTTGTGGAGCATGGGCTCTAGGTGTGCGGGCTTCAGTAGTTGTGGCACGCGGGCTCTAGAGCACAGGCTTAGTAGTTGTGGAACACGGGCTTAGTTGCTCCGCGGCATAAGGGATCTTTCCGGACCAGGAATCCAACCCGTGTCCCTTGAACTGGCAGGCAGATTGGATTCTTAACCACTGCGCCACCAGGGAAGCCCTATTATTGGTTTTGTAAGGAACCTCCATAGTGGTTGTGTCAATTTACGTTCCCACCAACAGTGCAAGAGGATTCCCTTTTCTCCACACTCTCTCCAGCATTTACTGTTTGTAGATTTTTTGATGATGGGCCTTCTAACCTCTGTGAGGTGATACCTCATTGTAGTTTTGATTTGCATTTCTCTAATAATTAGCGATGTTGAACATCTTTTCATGTGCCTTTTGGCAATCTGTATGTCTTCTTTGGAGAAATGTGTATTTAGGTCTTCTGCCCATTTTTGGATTGGGTTTTTTTTTTTTTTGACATAGAGCTGCATGAGCTGTTTGTATACCAAATAATCCATTAAAGTGGCTTGTCACAATTATCACTATCACACTTTTAATATTTTAAGATGTCTCCATGTCTTTTTGATAATTCCTTCAGCTGTTTAAAAACCTAAATTTGAATATCTTATTTGATCTGGAAGCAAAACATAGAAACTGATGAGGGATGTCAGTAGCTAAACAACTGCTATGTGACCACAGAGTCTTTTATGGTAATTGAAATGTATGTGAGAAGGAAAAAGAATAAGTTGAAAGGGAGGAACAGAGAGAAGGGATTCTAGATAAGACTGGGCTCTCCGTTGTATCTTTAATTCCTAAAACAGTGCCTGTCACAGATAAGCACACACAGTTTGTGTTGACTAAGTGCATAATTAAAAGATGAAGTTAAAGGGAAAATCATTGATCAAGAGTGACTGTAAATGAGGGCTGGATGTTCCTAATTAGCCAGAGGACTGGCCAGACGAGTCCCAGTTCTTCCAAATGCTCCAAAGATGATGCTCAATCACAGACCTTGTTGAAATTCTTAAATTCATTTTGGAGTCTGAGATCCATGGTTTTGAATAGTTCTAATTACAACATTACCTTTTAATCCTTCCTAAAATGGAAAGTTTAGCATTTTGTTTGAGGCTAAAAGTCATTTGATGACTAAAATGAAAAAAAAGGAGACTATATTTTGTCAGCTGTAAGGTGGAACTATGTGGCAATGAATCATTCTACTTCTAAATGACATTAGGAAAAGAGTCCAATGCGTTGGTCACCACCAATAAAATAAGAACCCAGCCTCCAAAGTTTACTACTTAGGAACTCCTGATAATCTTTCAGTAGAGTATTTCTTAAATGCTTTCTAATTTCTTAAAATAGTGGTTTGAAATGTTGTGTGTAGAGCCCTTGAGTGGCTTTGTAAAATGGATCAGTGCCTAACTGAGATGTATTTTGATTTTGTATTTCTGTGTTTTATTTTCTATTTTTTGTGAGTACCTATAAGTTGATTTTTGCTATATTTCCCTTCTATCCAATGACTGTGCTAAACTCGCATCTTAATTATGACACTCCGTAGTTGTGGCTCGCGGGCTTAGTTGCTCCGTGGCATGTGGGATCTTCCCAGACCAGGGACCGAACCCATGTCTCCTGCATTGGCAGGTGGATTCTTAACCACTGTGCCACTAGTGGATTCCCTAGGGAGCTTTTTAAAAAGTCTTGTTATGTAAGACAATCTTCCTATGTGTTAGAAAAATTTTGTCCATTCTGGTAACATTCCTGGGTTACTTGAGATAAAATTCCTACTTTATCCCTGGAAATCTGAGCCACCAAAGGTTAAACATCCTTTTCTGGACCACATACCATGTTGGGGGGTCAGAGCTGCGGGTTGAAAGTATACTGGTCTCCCTTTCTTCCTGAAACATCTCTCTGGGCTTGGGGAACCTTTTGAAAACCCGGATGTCTGAATCCCATCCTGGAGATCCTGAGGCCATAGGTCAAGGATGGGACCTGAAAAGCCACCAATGATGCTGAACATGTCTGGGTTTGGGAACCACTGCACTGAATGACCATCCATGGTCAGCCGTATTTCCTATGTAGCATTGCCCCTGTCTCCTGGTTTTAGCTTTCATTCTAGTATCCCCGCCCCCTCCTTTAATCCTTCAGTCACCCCCTGCTATGAGTCTAACTGTTCTCTGCTAGGCTGGTCTGGGAGGAACACAAAGGAATAAGAGACTGTGTCCCTCGCATTTATCCTAGGTTGATTTGGGGCTAACTTGATGTATGACCTTGGACAAGTCGCTTTCCCTCTCTGGGCCTCTGTTTCCTCTCTGTACAATGGGGAGGGTGAACATGCTCTTGTGTCCCTTCCAGGGCTACTAGTGTGTGGTTTTTCTCCCCTCCTGGGAAGTCACACTCCCTCTGGAAATTCTGTCCTGAGCAGAAGTAGGGTCACCCTCTCCTCCAACCCCTTGCTAGCCCTTCTACTCCTGGCTCAGGGAGGCTCGACATCTTTGTGTAAACCGGTTCTGTGGTATTTTTAATTTCTTGATGGAAAAACGATGAACTGAAAAGAAAATATTTTAAACTCCAGAGCATTCCACACATTGCCTGTCAGGGTTCAGCGCCTGGTCCCTCGGGCCCGCGTTTGCCTCTGAGCCTGGCCTCGTGTCAGCACTCTCGCTTTGATACTTGGCCTTCTGCAGCCTTGCGGGTTTCTGCAGAAACGTGGTTCCCATGGAGGGAGAGGGGCCTGGGAGGGTGCCCAGTCCACCTCCCTTCTCGGGCAAAGTGTATTAAACCCACCCAGGCAGGTGAGAATCTGTTGTCTATATTTATTTTTTTTTAAGTATTTATTTATTTGGCTGCACCGGGTCTCAGTTGCGGCATGCGGGATCTAGTTCCCTGACCAAGGATCAAACCGGGGACCCCTGCATTGGGAGTACGGAGTCTTAACCGCTGGACCACCAGGGAAGTCCCTAGAATCTGTTGTTTAAATAAATAATTTTTATTGCAAAAATGTGCATAAAGGAAATTAAAATGTTAATGGTGTTTATATCTAATGCTGTGCATCCTTCCAACTTTTTTTCTCTGTGTGAATATATATATTGCAATATATCATATAACATATAATGAAAAATGATATAAATGTGTTTCTTTAGAAGTTCTGGATCAAACTCTGTGGCCTTTTTCTTGTCTTGAATTTTTCATAAAACATAGCATATTCTTAGCTGTTTTCTAAATTTTTTTTTTTTTTTTTTTTTTTTTTTTTTGCGGTACGCGGGGCTCTCAACTGTCGTGGCCTCTCCCGTTGTGGAGCACAGGCTCCGGACGCGCACGCTCAGCAGCCATGGCTCACGGGCCCAGCCACTCCACGGCATGTGGGATCTTCCCGGACCGGGGCACAAACCCGTGTCCCCTGCATCGGCAGGCAGACTCTCAACCACTGCGCCACCAGGGAAGCCCTACTAAATAATTTTTGATGATGCTATAAATGTTGGTAACTCAGAAAAGCATGATTTATTTAATCATTTAATTAGAAGAAAAGGCAAATTTCACAGGGAGATGTCAATGTTAGATAATAATAAGCATCATATAAACAGTATTTTGTCTCTTAGGAATGTAAGAATTAGGCAGCCTTTCAATAATAATTTAATTACTTTTGAGAATTTAGTTCTCTGTTAGGTTTTTGTGGTGGTGGTGGTCTATTCTGTTCCAAATCCAAATGTTGAAACTTAATCCCCAAGGTGATGAGTAGGAGGTGGGGCTTTGGGGAGATGTTTAGATCATAGGGGTGGAAACCTCATGAATGGGTTAAGTGCCCCTATAAAAGAGGGCCAGCGGAGCTCCCTTGCCCCTTTACCCTGTGAGGACGCGGGTGAAAAAGTCGGCCCTCCGTAACCTGGAAGTGGGCCTTTACTAGAACCTGACCGTGCTGACACCTTTCCAGCCTGCAGAACTGTGGCAAAGACATTTCTGTTGTGTATAAAGCCAGCTAGTCTGTGGTATTTCGTTATAGCAGTCTGAGCAGACCATGCGCCAGAGTGCACGACTGTACAGTTTCTCCTTTTCGTACTTCACACTTCTTATTAGAGCATCTCTCATGCCCCAAGCATAAGACACACCTCACCATCATCAAGATCCTACCTATTCCTCTTTGACATATACACACTACTATATATAAAATAGATAACTAATAAGAACCTACTGTATAGCACAGGGAGCTCTACCCAATACTCTGTAATGGCCTATGTGGGAAAAGAATCTAAAAAAGAGTAGATATATGTATATGTATAACAGATTCACTTTGTTCTACACCTGAAACTAACACAACATTGTCAATCAACTATGATAAAAATTTAAAAAGTTAAAGCCTTTTTTAAAGAGGCAGCTTCAGCTATGAAATGGATTAAAATATATGACTATGTATCAAGAATAATTATTCTGCGTTTCTTAGCTGAATATGCTTCTAATAAATGTCACTGGTATTTTTCTCAAAAATATATTTTTCGATATGATCTTACTAAAAATTTTTATTTAATAAAAGGTTAAGCGCTTTTTCAAATTATCAGGTGTCTGTTTCCTCATGGGACAGTGTGGTATTTGCGCCGTTCTGAGTTCTTTGTGTCTGGGGGGGATTTGTCCGAGGTTGTAGCAAGTGAGTACACAGTGAGCCGAGTAAGCAGGTGTGTGTCACTGAGTCTGCAGTTGACTGGCCGGATCACAGGGGTAGCTGGGAGACCACTTCCCCGCGGAGCTGATGTCACAGAAAACTTGGTTGTGTCCTGCTTTTTTTTTTACCCCACATTTCCTGCCACAGTGTATTCGGCAAACCAGTACTTGGAATCATTTTTCAACTTTTCAACCTTTAATTTTGTTTGCTAGTTTTGTTAAGAAAAGGTAATGAGTTTTGTTTCTTTTTTTTTTTTTGGTTAATCTCAGAAAGGATATTTTCCTTCCTTTATCACATTTACTTTGGCAGGGTACACATCTGCTCAAGGGCCCTCAGAGACCTGGAAAAGTAGTTTTCTTTTGAGTTTGTGAAATCATATATATATTTTTTTGCTCTGATGGAACTGTTCAAATCTCCATCCTGCCAGCTCTTTTAAAATACTCGCCTCTGACTTGCAACACACTGTTTCGTTACAGTTTTTTGACTCCCGTAATTTATTGACCATTTTAGCACTCAGTGATTTTTCTCCCCACCACTGAATGTGCCATTTTTTTCATGGTGATGTTACTAGATGTTGCATCCAGTATTCTGTCTTCCTTGTTTTCATCTTATCTCAATCCAAGGTAACAGCCTATGGGCTTCCCTGGTGGCGCAGTGGTTGAGAGTCCGCCTGCCAATGCAGGGGACGCGGGTTCGTGCCCCGGTCCGGGAAGATCCCACATGCCGCGGAGCGGCTGGGCCCATGAGCCATGGCCGCTGAGCCTGCGTGTCCGGAGCCTGTGCTCTGCAACGGGAGAGGCCACAAGAGTGAGAGGCCCGCGTACCGCCAAACAAACAAAAAAAACAGGCTAGATTTTGTTTTCATCAAGGGCTATGCTGTCTCACATCTTCTGGGCCACCTGTCTGTCTCCAGCTGCTCCCTTCTGGTCCCTGCGACACCCCCCACCCCCGCCCTCAGGCATCTCCTCCGGGGAGCTCAGCATCCTCTCTCTGTCCACAGCTCCTGTTCCCATTCCTTTCCTCTGATTCACTTCCACAGTCCATTGTCACAGTTGTGATCTTGTATACTCTCAACTCCCTTGCCCTAACTCTGTGGTAGTCACTGGGCAGTACCTCTTCTTGGTTAAATCCAATGTTCTACCTACTCTGTGTCTGTAACCAAGTATCTCATTATGGTTGAATAAAAGCCCTGGGCCATCCTGATAGTGTCACTTTAATTAATGGCCACTGACCTCAAGTGGAACTTCAGACTCTTTGCTGATACATTTCCCTTTTATTTGACTTTCTCAAATTTCCTCTGTCCATTACTTTTACAGAAAACTCAAGTGAAACTGTAACTTTAGGCATCTATGCAAAGACCAATTTCACAGACCAATTTAACCAGAGGCCAATTTAACAAACTTTTTTTATCAAAAAATTGTAGATTCTACAAATAATTTACAGCCAATATGAATTCATATAACACTTGCCATGGCCTGAACTTGCAACTTCCATTATTGATTATTTCAGCAGAGCTTCAAAATGAAAACAAATAGACATTAATTAAAAATTACTCAGTGATTTAAAAATCTATGACTTGCCATTTCAGGTATCTAAAATTAAAATCTAGGCTATTACACTGGGGGAGCAGTAATGAATGTTTGAGTCTGAAATGCACACAAGAGGCTGCAGGGATATACTTTTATATCAACTTAATCGTTACCAATAAAATGCAGTGAAGAGAGAAGACATTTATCTTCCACACACAGAGTAATTCTAGTGTTTTGTGTCATTGTTTTTTTAAACATCTTTATTGGAGTATAATTGCTTTACAGTGGTGTGTTAGTTTCTGCTTTATAACAAAGTGAATCAGCTATACAGATATACATATATCCCCATATCTCCTCCCTCTTGCGTCTTCCTCCCACCCGCCCTATCCCACTCCTCTAGGTGGTCACAAAGCACCGAGCTGATCTCCCTGTGCTATGTGGCTGCTTCCCACTAGCTATCCATTTTACATTTGGTAGTATATATAAGTCCATGCCACTTTCTCACTTCATCCCTTCCCCCTCCCCGTGTCCTCAAATCCATTCTCTACGTCTGCGTCTTTATTTCTCTCCTGCCACTAGGTTCTTCAGAACCTTTTTTTTTTTTTTTTAATTTTAGATTCCATATATGTGTGTTAGCATACGGTATGTTTTTCTCTTTCTGACTTACTTCACCCTATATGACAGACTCTAGGTCCATCCACCGCGCTACAAATAACTCAATTTCATTTCTTTTTATGGCTGAATAATATTCCATTGTATATATGTGCCACACCTTCTTTATCCATTCATCTGTCGATGGACACTTAGGTTGCTTCCATGTCCTGGCTGTTGTAAATAGAGCTACAGTGAACATCGTGGTACATGACTCTTTGATGGACAAAACAATCATTGCTTATCATCAATCCAGGAGAAGCCACCCATTCCTGATGGTGCCAGCACAGGAGCACAAAATATAGAAAGCTGAGAATCCTGAGTGAGAGCGTCTTCCCATCGGCCTGGGCCAACTTCATTGTTGGATACTGAGGAAAAGAGAAATTCCAGTTATTCAGGGGAAACGTGAGAACATGGACACAGTTCAAAGTGTTGAGGCTATATCCAGGCTTGTCTCTGTTCTCAGATGCTGGTTTCTCTCTGACTGTTTTACTGGGTGTTATTGTGGAAACCTGGCCACACAGACACTAGTAACTTCATTTGTTTCATATAGTGCAATTCCCAAAAGAATTTTGTGAGGGAAGTTTAAATTCGCAATTCTTCTAATATAAAATGGAAAGTGAAAATAGAAGCTGGTAGGGGAAGCACAGAAATAAAACGAGATGACAGAAAGTATCAACTGAAAACCAGGAAAGGCAAAGGGAAAATGAAGAGATGATTCACAAAAGAAGATAAAAAAGTTAGAAATTAAACTTAATCATAATAATCAAATACATTCCAATTACTATAGTAGGAGTAATAATTTGACTACCATTTATTTAATGGGCATCTAACGTTGTTCTGTGACTTCCTGTGGGTTAACGATTTGAATCCTGACTATGGCCCTAGAGGTAGGTACAGTTACTTTTCTTCTTACCAATGCTTTAATAAAACAAGAAAACACTCAGGTTGCAGAGGGCACAGTGCATTCATTGTTGGTCATGGAAGTCGAACAAACATGTTGGAAAGCATTTTGGTAATAGGCATTGAGAAACTTAAGAATAATTGGCCCATTTTCAGTTTAATCACCTCTTCTCAAATTAACTCTTCTCAAGAAGCAATATTGTATATAATAAAGTTTTAGAAATTTGAAAATGTTTAAAGTAATATAGCATAACAGCAAGTCAGACTGTTAGGCAGGCTTAAAAATCAGGGAGCTTAAGGAGAATTCAAATTTGTGAAAATGGGCACAATATAATAACTGGAAAAAAGATACAAATCATATGATTCCTGTTCTGTAAATGAAATTGCATATAATCATAGAAAAAAAGACAGGGCAGAAATACAGCAGGGTATTTTTTCTCTAGATAGTGAAATATGGTGAGTTTTATACCTTTTCAAATTTCCAAGGTTTCTGAATTTAAAAAAAACAACAAAAAAATCAGGGGTGGTAGATTGAGTGCATCTCTGGTCCTGGCCCCAGACCTTTCCTTCATGCCCTCCCACACTGATTCTGGCCTCAAATGACTTGCTTTAGCCAATGGGCCAGTAGCACGTTAGGTGCTTGCACTTCGGTGCTGTCTCATCTGTGATCACCATGAGAGGGTTCCCTGGTGGGGATTTGGAGGGAACCTGCAGGAGAGCTCATTCATCCCAGCCCAGACCAGCCTCCATCCACGGGCTTCCAGCCAACAAGCCAGTTTCTACAGACACATGAGCTGCTCAGTAGGCAAGCCTCACCCAGATGGGCAGAACTGCCACTGCCCCCTGGGCGCATGGGGATTAATAAACGGCTGCTATTTACCCCCTTCGCCCACTAAGATTGGGGTAGTTTGTTGTAGGGCCAGTTAACTTACATAGGAGGCCGTTTCGGGTCCAGAGCTCTACTGAGCAGGAAACCCAGGTTTATAAAGATGTATAAAACCCAGGTTCATAAAGACGTATGCATAAAACCCAGGTCCATAAAAGACATAAAACCCAGGTCCATAAAGACGTACGCAGGGGCTTCCATTGCTCATTCTCTGAATCACCCTGTGTTCCCAACCTGGCTTTATATCCTCCACATATAAAAGAGGAGCGGAGCCGCCTCCGCTCCTCTTTTCCTAATTACCATATCTGTGATCAGATTCTTTCCCAAGGCAGCCCCAGCTTCCTCTGACGACCTGGGCTGAGAGGCGGGGGCTGGTTGAACAGGGTCAGGGGCAGAGGAGGTGCAGTCAGGCCTGCGGCATGAAGCCCGATGGGCGATGGCGATAATTAATCAATGTCCGGCTATGAGAAGAGAGAGTGGTGTCATCAGGTGTGTTGGAGGAAGCACACGGGTGTGACACGGGGGAGAGAGTGACAGTGGTCCCACCTGTCCTGGCTCCGCCCTCTGACCTCTCACAAGCTGCGGCGTGTGGCTGAGTCTCATAGCCTTTTTTAAACAAAGGTAGGCTGGTTTGCATCTGCTTGGAGGGAAACATTGCCGAGTCAAATAAATTCTCCCCAGGGCCTCTTCAGAGCAAGCCCATTAGGTGCCCTGGGCTTGGGGGTAAAATTTGACCTTTCCAAATCTCCCCTTCACAACAGAATAGCAGTGGTTCTCATCAGTACATCAAGAAGCCGTGAAATCCCAGGCGGTCCAGATTGCTCCCTCAGGACCGATTAGCTCAACAGAAGGTGTATGTGTGTGCACGCAGAGTGGCCCAGCCAAACTGATTTTGTGAGAGCGTGGTCCGACCTTGTGCACCCAGAATGTCATTCACCTGTGGATAAAGGGCTGCTTTCACATGGACTTTTTGTGCTCAGGGTAGTCTCAGTGCTTCAGAGAAATGTTGGGAAACATCTCATGACCCACAACTCTTGCTTCTGGTGTTAACGTGGCATCCGGCTTGCACACAGTAGGTCCTCAAAAATTAGTTTGTAAGAAAGAAATTTAAATACCCTGTTTGACCAGCTTAGGTGATCAGGTACATAAACTAGGATAGCTAAAAATATGCGTAAGAGTTGTGAAAACATGGGGAAATTCCCTGGCGGTCCAGTGGTTAGGACTCTGCACTTTCACTGCCGTGGGCCCGGGGTTCAATCCCTGGTTGGGGCACTAAGATCCCGCAAGCCGCATGGTGGCAAAAAAAAAAAAAAAAAGAGTTGTGAAAACATAATAATCCAGTGTAGTAGTTCTCCAAGTGTGGCCCCTGAGTGGCAGCATCAGAATTACCTGGGGACTTGTTAGAAATACATGTTTCCTGTTCCCCCTTCTCCTCACAGAACCAGAAGGGCTTGGGGGGTGGGCCCAGCCACCTGTGTGTTTAGTGCCTTATGTGATGCACATGCTCATGTGAGACCCATGGACTGAGGGGTTAGAATCTCTGGTTTTTAACAAAGCGTTGCAAAATTATTCTAAAGTTAACTCTCACTTTTCCAAACAAATGGAGAATGTGCAGTTGGTTAAAGCTGCGTTCGAAATGAAAACAAAATAGCTCCAATTCCCAAATCCCATATCCATAACTTAATGTTATTAATATTTGAAGGCTTTTTCCCATAGTTAAACACAATTCACAGCCAGTTTTAACAGACACATTGGATCAGTTAGAAAATTTTCGTTTGGATTGGTATTAGGTAATATTAGGGAATTATTATTTATCTTATTTGTTATCACTGTATTGCAAATGCAGGGATGTGCTGGAGCATGTATGTTTGAAATGATTATTGTTATCAATACACCCGAGTGAGATAAAATGCAAAATTCATATTAAACATATTATATACATGTGTTTTTAATGGATTTAGTTAAAGTTTAAATTTTGTTTAAATTTTCATTTAAACAAATGAAAAAGTGATTCTTTCATACAAATAATACAAATCAAAATTGAGTATTTTTGGATTCTAGAGGCAAGTTACAAAATGTCAGATTAAAATTTAAAACAATATAGGTCAATATATTACTAATATTCTAAGTATATTCCTAACTGTGGCAGCCATTAATGTTGATCTGTTGTTTGTTATTCTGAAGCTCGTGTCAGAATCTGTGCCTCACTCTCCTTTCATCTCCATAACAACAAGGGAAGCTATTTGT
>NW_006784000.1:322679-331382 GCF_000442215.2 Lipotes vexillifer | reverse complement strand
GTAGGGAAATTAAGTACCTCGTTCAAAGTCTTTTAACCACTAACAGTGCAGTTAGGATTCATGATATGTTCTCAAATCAAAATTGTAGGGAACAGGTTCTTTCTACACAGCAAGCAGCTTCAGGAAGGAGCTTATCAGAAACAGCTGCACTTACGGTCTGAATGCAGTACAGCTGTCAGGAGCCATCCTAGACAAACAAAAGCATGTGGACACATATAGCTTGAAGGATTGGGGTTGGGAGTGGAGCTGGAGATGGGGGAAGAAGCAAAAGTCTGTATGAATATGTAGTCTGGGAGAGCCTTAGAGAGCAGGAGGATGTTAACAGCTAGCATCTGGAGAAGATTATTATTGGCCAAAAAATGCTACAATTTTTGCAAAGGGGCACTAGGTTACTTAGAAAAACAATTACTAAAAATGAAATCTAAGTCCTTACCCAGACCTCAATGACCCTGCAACAACATATGATCCATTCCTGCCTCTTAGACTCCTTTTCCAACCTCTCTCCCTCTGTCCACTTGGCTCCAGTTACCTCCTTGAGGCTGATAATGCTTCTGCCTCAGGGCCTTTGCACTTGCTCTTCACGCTTTTTCCTTGATGACTAATGACATCTGTGTCAGTTTTGTCCTTAGGTATTCCATATGTTTGATGTTATTATAAATGATATTATTTTTGTGTTTAACTTCTGTGTCATAAGTGTGTGGGTTTATTTCTGGGCTCTCTCTTCTATTCATTTAATCTATGTGTCTTTTTTTGTGCCAGTACCATACTGCTTTGACTACTGTAGCTTTGTAGTATAGTCTAAAGTCAGGGAGCATGATTCCTCCAGCTCTGTTGTTCTTTCTCAAGATTGTTTTGGTTATTTGGGTCTTTTGTATTTCCATACAAATTTTAAAATCATTTATTCTTTTGCTGTGAAAAATGCTCTTGGTATTTTGATTGCGATTGCATTGACTCTGTAGATTGCCTTGGGTAGTAGTGTTAGTTCCTAGGGACATAGAAATATAATTTATTTCTGTGTTTCAATCTTGTATGAACTTTGCTAAATTTGGAGTTTTAAGAGATTTTTGGATTTTATAGATTTCTCTATATAGACATGTGCCTTTGAGATAATGTGTATTGTGCTATTCTTGGTGCAAAGTACTACAAATGTCACAGGTTAAGTTGGTTAATAATGTTGTTCAAGTCTTTTATATCTCCTGATTTTCTGTGTACTTTTTCTATGTATTACTGAGAAAGGAGTGTTTAAATATTTGACTATCATTTGGTTTGTCTGTTTCCTTTGTGGTTCTATTAGTTTCATCTTCATGCATTTTCAGGCTCTTTTATCAGTTGGATAAAGGTTTAGGGTTATGTACTCTTGGTGAATTTTTCATTATGACTGCTTTATCATCATGAAATGACCCTCTTTCTTCCTGGTGTCCTCTTCTCTAAGATTTACGTTGTCTGATATCCTTTTCTGTACTTTAAATTTTAAATTATTTGTATCTTTATATTTAGTGTGAGTTCCTTACAGGCAGCCTAAAGTTGGGTGTTGCCTTTTGTCCAGTTTCACAGTCTCTGTTTTAAATAGCATGTTTAGACTGTCTCCATTTAATGTGGCTATTTTTATGGTTGGGTTTAAATTCACTGTCTTGCTCTTTTTTAAAATCAGTCTCACTGGGTATTTGCTGATTTTTCCCTCTTTTTGTAACTTCTTTTGGATGATGTATTTCTTTATTCCATGTTACTTTGTTGTTTTACTAGCTACATGATTTGTTATTTTAGGGATTGTTTAGGGTAAATAATACAACTGTTTAGGTTATCTCTATCCAAGTGATATTATATTTCTTTGCATAATCTATGGTTATACTTTAATTCTACCATTTTAGAGATAAAGGAAGCTGAAATTCAGAGAAGTGATGTGACTTGTCTGTGGCCAAACACCTTGGTTAGGGGCTAAAATAGGAATTCTTGTTTACTGACTTCAGACTCGGTGCTTTTTTCAGTGTAACACTAGGATGAGCATCACTTTCTTTGGAGAATACCAAGTCACCATAGTTACAAATTATACTTATAAGCACCAATGTGGAAAAATTTGGGATTATTCTTTTCCTGTTTAGGAAAATGTAAGTTTTAAAGATCCAGTAGGAAAGCCCTAAAATTTCCCTGCAGACCACTTGGATAGGCATCACACAAATCATCAGGTAAATAATTAGAGATAAACCTGTGAGCCAGCTTTTAGTTGAGACCCTGGAGCGGAATTTGGCTTCTTTTGGCTTCTCACATTAGTCACTGTGGGAGAGTGAGTCACATCCCATAAATCACATTCTGCCTGTGGCTGGTAGAGTTGTGTCTGAAATTGTATTTACTCATATTATTCTATGTGCCAGGATTAAGGAATATCTGAGACCGTCAGCATGATGGGTACCTCTGTCTAGGCCTGGTTATGTAAAAACTGAACGGAAGATGCATATTTACTTCTTGCATTTGGAACATTGGGATTGCACAATTAATATACTCAATTTGGGCAGATCACATTTTATGTTCACTGGATCATCATAGGAACAAAGAAGAGAGTCTATTAATAATAGAAATGAATATATTAATATTACTTTTAAACACAAGTATGACATAAATAGGAGCCAATATTTAGTGAAATTTAAAGTCTTGAATTGCCACGGTTCTCTCAGATGTATTTTCCTTGTTGTAATTGCATTTATATCCAGCTTTATTCCAAGTATTATATATTTATACCAGATTAAAATGAAATGCTCTTCTGAGTATTTACACACCATCACTTTGTCATTAGTATTCATGAGCTCTAAATGGCAGATACTTAACTCTGAACCTAGGAGACAGGTCGTAAAAGTAATCAGTTGTTATAACTAGTCTGAGTTCTGCTTTTTCTCTGGTTGAAGAAAATAAAGAGTAGAATTCTTACATTGAAACAAAGTTTATCAGACCAGAAATTTATGTATGTATGTATGTATTTATATATGTATTTTTCCAGAGCTTGCTTTTAAAGAAAATCAGTGATGCCAGAATGCCTGGATTTTTTTCCTGTATTCATAAGAATATTATATAGAAATAGCCTCAAATTATAACTTTTTGACTAATATTTATATAGTCAAAAGAATTCTCCAACTTAGTTGTTAAGGCATTTGACAGTATGTAATCAGCTTCTCCTAGAAGTTTACATTTTATTGGGGGGAAGAAAAAGGAATAAACATCGTCCGGTGGTTTCCACTGTAAATGCACAGCAACGACTGTGCGTTGTGCAGGCAAATGATCTTCACAAATGTAGGCCTCTGAAGACAATGTACAGGCGAGCTCCTGTGCTAGGTGTGTGATAGTGGAGAGTGGAGAGGTAAACAGTGAAAATGAGAGGACCGAAAAACGAGGCCACTTAGCCTAGTCCCATCACTCTTTGCTGTATAGCTGTGCAACTTCCAGACCAAATGCAGTTCTTTTCAGCCTTTCCCATATGGTTTAATAAAAACAAATTTCTCCAGCATTCCATAGTGCAGTCATCTATTGGAATAGATGTTTAGCTGGCATTTTCACTCTCTTTTCTTTAAAAGAGATTTTTAGTGCTCTTTTCATTTCAGTTTCAGGAAATTGCTTTATTTCCGTGTGGCAGCTCTCTATCACACTAGACTAGATGACGGTGTGTTATTGCCTGGCATATCCACTGCAGGTGACCACGATGAGTCCCTTCCTCGGCATGGCTTGACTTCATTTCCTAAAATGTGCTTTAGACAGGCTGATCATTTGGGTGAATGATAACACAAAAATTCTGTAAAACTGGATTGAAATGTTTGCTCAGGAAAAGCAAAAATGTAGGGTGAAATTTGATAAAGGATTAATAGTGAAATATTCGGTTTGATTGATGAGATGTGCATTGATTTATTCAAAGATATTTTGTGAATGCCCTGCATGTCCCAGGTACTGTATTATGCCTGGTTATCAGTTGGCAAATTAAAAAAACATGACTACTGCCCTGGGAACTCAAAATTTAATCTGCCAGGAGGTCAATAAACATGTGAACAAATAAAAATTTAAATTTTATATTATAATACAATTATACACGATGAGTGCTATGGTATAGAGTAATTTAGTTGGGCTCCTATTCACAAATTGAAGTTATAGATGTCTCAGAGAATTGATTTAAACAAGGACTCAGTGATATGACCAGTCCACCCTGTGAAAATTTGGTGATATCATTCTACAGAAAGGAAGTAACATGAGCAGAAGTCTGGAGTTGGACAAAACTGAGCATAACTGGAAAATTGAAAGGGAGCCAGTGTGCTGGGAGAGGGCAGAACTGAAATCAGGACATAATCAGTTTGGATTATTTAGGGCCTTGTAAATCACCGTAAGGTGTTTGCAATATATCTAATTAATGGGTCACTATTTTAATTGTTTCTTTACTAATTGTTGTTACTTCTATTCAGTATAAATTATTGAATAGATACAACTTTTGTATGAAATATTTATATTACTCTATATACATTCATAGATATCTACTTTCGTTCTGAAAACAATTTCAGATCATCCAGTGGAAAAGTATAGGCATTGTGATAGGGCTGACAGGCTGAGGGAAATGATAATGACTTTGAAATGACGTAGACTAAGGTTAAGTAGCAGAAGCAGATTTAGAACTCAGTTCATGTTTAATCTTTAATATGATTCTGTTAAACATCAGTGGATTGAAAAATAAGTCCTGGATGTATTGGTGTATCACGATAAAAGGTGACAAAACAACACTGTATGACAAGCAGGATTCAGGAATGGATAATGTAATGGAGGTGACCGTTTTCCAGTTCGGTTGTCTATATTTCCTAAAGAAGATGGAAATGAGTAGAAACTTAAAATATCATGAGATGCTGTAACCCATATGTGTGTCAAGAATATTAAAATTAAGAGCTGGACCAAAAATGTCCCCAATTATGTGGAGCATTTCCTTTACTACAGTAGCTTGGGGGAAAAGGCATGCAGGATAGGTCAGTGTTGTGGGTAGAGTTGTCACCTAAAGCATTTTTCTATATTGGTTTGTCTGCCCTACTTTCAACCTCACATCGAGGTTGAAATGTATTTTTCTCTTTACCAGTTATCCCTTAGTGTATTCCAGTCTTTTAGGTTCTTCCCTGTTTTTTTTTTCTTTATTGACAGTGCTGTCTAATATATCCCCTTCACAGAGTAATTCACTATTTTTTTAAAAAAATAATTGCTAGAACCTACTATGCAAGACATATAATAAAGAAGATACTGCCTTTCCTGTCCAAATAATGAAACTGGATCAGTAGAAAGAAGTATTTACGTTAGTAACTACACATTCAGGAAAAAAAAGTTGTAGGTGGTGCTACAGAAATTAAAAACATCTGCGGAGGGAATTCAGAAGAGAAAGTGACAACATTTAGTTGGGAGGGAGGATGCACACAATTACAGAAGCGGCGGAACTTGAAGTGAAAGTCGAAGAGTGGGCGTTATTGTGCAGGTCGGGAAAGGAGGTCCCGGTGAAGGAATACTGTGAGCGGAGGGGAGGCGGGCACGCGCGCATCCTCAGGAGAGCGGGGTGATGCTGCCGACTGATGGTTTGTTTGGACACAAGCCAGTATTCTCCAGCTTGCTCACTTACTTGGTTCATCCTGCTTGGCACCAAGTGACTTTTGGTTATTATCAGAAATAACCCACCTAGTAAGATAAAAATATGTATCCTGATACGGCTCATTTATGTTTGTTTCACTGTGGGAGCCAGGTTCCCTGTGATTCGCGCTCTTGTGTAGTTCACTCCCACGTTGCACCAGGGTTGGTCTCCGGGTAAACATGATACAGAAGACAGGATGGAAAGCAGCTTCCGAGGTGAGGTCATAGGATACTGCTGCTTATGGCTTGGTTGTTTGCTTGCTCCCTCTTGGGTCGCTTACTCAAGGGAAAGTCAGCTGCCATGTGATGAGTAGCCCTGTGGAGCGGTCCACACAGTGAAGAGCTGAGGCCTGCAGCCAACAGTCACCTGAGTGGTCTTTAGGAGATCCCGAAACCCCAGTGAAACCTTCCGACGAGCGAGTCCTGGCCACCGTCTTGAGGGCAACCCCGTGGGAGACCCTGAGCCAGAATCACCAGCTAAAGCGCTTCTGGATTCTCATCCTCAGAAACTGTTGGTGAATGGTTTTTGTATTAAGCTGCTGCGTTTCGGGGTGATTGTGTTAAGCATCATCGGCAGATAGCTAACACTTTTCCCAACACCTAGAATAATGTCTGATATATATATATGAAAGACTCTCAGTAAAGGTTTAACATATTTAATACATAGAATATTCACTAACTTTTTATACTAGAGACTCATTTTTAAATTTTTAGTTCTAAATATGTAATTTTTTTTTTTTTTTTTTTTCTTGCGTTATGCGGGCCTCTCACTGTTGTGGCCTCTCCCATTTGCGGAGCACAGGCTCCGGACGCGCAGGCTCAGTGGCCATGGCTCACGGGCCCAGCCGCTCTGCGGCAGGTGGGATCTTCCCGAAACGGGGCACGAACCCGTAAATATGTAATTTTTATAAAGAACTCAAATTATGTTTATAGAATATTTAAAGACATTAATTTGCAACTCTGCAATGTACCATTGACTTATTCCCTTCTCAAGTTAGTCCCTGACCTTCAAATACCAATGTTGGCTGCAGGTTAAGATTCAGTTTCAGCAGCTGGCTCCATTCCATATAAAAGGCTATGATTCTATTTTTATTACATATGATTTTTATTTTAGTCTACAGAAGCAAATTAGGAAAAAAAGATTCATGAAAGTGTTGATTAGTCAATGCAAAATTCGTAGATAAACTTGTAAACATAATCAGGAGACTTAATTTTTAAAATTTTATCTTTAGTTTTTATTACATTTAAAAGCTCTTTGTCAGGACTTCCCTGGTGGTCCAGTGGTTGAGAATCCATCTTGGGATGCAGGGGATGCCGGTTCAATCCCTGGTGGGGAAACTAAGATCCCACATGCTGTGGAGCAAAAACAAGCCTGCACGCCACAACTACAGAGCCCATGTGCTCCGGAGCCCGTGCACCACAATGAGAGAGAAGCCCCAAACAGCAACAGAGGATCCCGTGTGCCACAACTAGGACCCGACACAGCCAAGTAAAGACATTTTTTTAATTAAAAAATATATCAAAGCTCTTTGTCATGAGGATAGATGATTTAAGAACTTAACATTTGTACAGGGTCACAGTGAAATGGAGATGAGGTATTATTCTGCATAAGTCTTGATCAATCCTTTAATTTTTAAAAAGACGTTATTTTCTGAGAGTTTAAGGTTCACAGCAAAACTGAGGGGAAGATAGAGATTTTCCATATACCTCTACCCCCATGCATGCATAACCTCCACCTTTATCAACATCTACCTATTAGATGGTATATTTGTCTTAATTGATGAGCCTATATTGACACATCATAATTCTCCAAATACATAATTTACATGATGGTTCCTTCTTGGTGTTGTACAGTCTATGGATTTGGACAAGTGTATAAGGACATGTTTCTGTCATTATGGTATCATACAGAGTATTTTCACTATCCTGATAATCCTCTGTGCTCTGCCTCTTCATCCTTTCCACACCCCCAACTCCTACAACCAGTGATGTCTCTCCTGTCTCCATGGTTTTGCCCTCGCCAGAATGCCATATTGTTGGAATCATACAGTATGTAGCATTCTCAGATTGGCTTCTTTCACTTAAGACTCTTGAGACGTCGCATTTTGTTCAGTGCTGAGCAATATTCCATTGTCCAGACACGGTTTTTTTATCCACACCTACTGAAGGACATCTTGGTTATTTCCAAGTTTTGGCAATTATGGATAAAGCTGCTATAAACATCCATGTGCAGGTTTTTGCATCATCTTAAGTTTTTGGCTTTTTTTTTTCAACATCTTTATTGGAGTATAATTGCTTTACAATGGTGTGTTAGTTTCTGCTTTATAACAGTGAATCAGCTATACATATACATATATCCCCATATCTCCTCCCTCTTGCGTCTCCCTCCCACCCTCCCTATCCCACCCCTCTAGGTGGTCACAAAGCACTGAGCTGATCTCCCTGTGCTATGCGGCTGCTTCCCACTAGCTATCTGTTTTACATACATTTGGTAGCATATATAGGTCCATGCCACTGTCTCACTTCGTCACAGATTACCCTTCCCCCTCGTCATGTCCTCAAGTCCATTTTCTACATCTGTGTCTTTATTCCTGTCCTGCCCCTAGGTTCATCAGGACTGTTTTTTCTTTAGATTCCATATATATGTGTTAGCATAGGGTATTTGTTTTTCTCTCTATGACTTCCTTCACTCTGTATGACAGACTCTAGGTCCATCCACCTCACTACAAATAACTCAATTTCGTTTCTTTTTATGGCTGAGTAACATTCCATCGTATATATGTGCAACACTCCATCGTATATATGTGCCACATCTTCTTTATCCTTTCATCTGCTGATAGACACAAGGTTGCTTCCATGTCCTGGCTATTGTAAATAGAGCTGCAGTGAACATTGTGGTACACGACTCTTTTTGAATTTTGGTTTACTCAGGGTATATGCCCAGTAGTGGGATTGCTGGCTGGTATGGTAGTTCTATTTTTAGCTTTTTAAGGAACCTCCATACTGTTGTCCATAGTGGCTGTATCAATTTACATTCCCACCAACAGTGCAAGAGGGTTCCCTTTTCTCCACACCCTC
>NW_006784000.1:320514-322359 GCF_000442215.2 Lipotes vexillifer | reverse complement strand
GGGTACGGAGTGCGGGGCGAGCCTGCGGCGGCAGAGGCCGGCGTGACGTTGCACCAGCCTGAGGCACGGTGTGTGTTCTGGTCAAGTTGTCCCTGGATCACGGGACCCTGGCAGTGGCGGGCTGCACAGGCTCCCTTGAGGGGAGGTGTGGATAGTGACCTGTGCTCGCACACAGGCTTCTTGGTGGCGGCAGCAGCAGCCTTAGCGTCTCCCGCCCGTCTCTGGGGTCCGCGCTTTTAGCTGCGGCTCGCGCCCGTCTCTGGACCTCGTTTAGGCCGTGCTCTGAATCCCCTCTCCTCGCGCACCCGAAACAATGGTCTCTTGCCTCTTCGGCAGCTCCAGACATTTTCCCGGACTCCCTCCCGGCTAACCGTGGGGCACTAACCCCTTTAGGCAGTGTTCACGCCGCCAACCCCAGTCCTCTCCGTGGGGTCTGACCTCAGAGGCCCGAGCCTCAGCTCCCAGCCCCCGCCCCCCGCGGCGGGTGAGCAGACAAGCCTCTCGGGCTGGTGAGGGCTGGTCACCGATCCTCTGTGCGGGAATCTCTCCGCTTTGCCCTCCACACCCCTGTTGCTGTGCTGTCCTCCGCGGCTCCGAAGCTCCCTGCTCCACCTCCCGCAGTCCCCACCCGCGAAGGGGCTTCTAGTGTGTGGAAACCTTTCCTCCTTCACGGCTCCCTCCCACTGGTGCAGGTCCCGTCCCTATTCTTTGCCTCTGTTTTTTCTTTTTTCTTTTGCCCTACCCAGGTACGTGTTAGGTTTGAGGTCTTCTGCCAGCGTTCAGTAGGTGTTCTGTAGGAATTGTTCCACATGTAGATGTATTTCTGATGTATCTGTGGGGAGGAAGGCGATCTCCACGTCTCACTTCTCTGCGAAATTAAACTTCCTCTCCCTCAACTCTTTTTGGGGAAAGACCAAGAAGTGTGATTGATGGATTGGATTGTAGGTGTATGTTCAGTTTTGTAAGAAGCTGCCAAAATGTTTTCCAAGGTGGCTGTACCAGTTTGTACTCCCATCAGCAGTGAATGAGTGTTCCTGTTGCTTCAGTCGTCACTAGCATCTGCTGTTGTCAGTGTTCTGGATTTCCACCATTTTAACAGATGTGTAGCTGTATTTTGTTGTTCTTGTAGTTTGCGTTTCCCTTACTACATATCATGTGGAACATCTTTTTATATGTTTATTGACCATCTGTATGTCTTCTTTGGTGACGTGTCTGTTAAGGTCTTTGGCCTATTTTTTTTTAAACACATTGTTTGTCATTAAGTTTTAAGAGTTCTTTTTGTAGTTTGGATAACAGTCTCTTGTCAGCTGTATCTTTTTTTTTTTTTTTTTTTTGCGGTACGCATGCCTCTCACTGTTGTGGCCTCTCCCGTTGCGGAGCACAGGCTCCGGACGCGCAGGCTCAGCAGCCATGGCTCATGGGCCCAGCTGCTCCATGGCATGTGGGATCCTCCTGGACAGGGGCACGAACCTGTGTCCCCTGCATCAGCAGGCGGACTCTCAACCACTGCGCCACCAGGGAAGCCCCTATCAGCTGTATCTTTGATAAATATTTTCTTCTAGTCTGTGGCTTGTCCTCTCATTCTTTTGACATTGTCACAGAGCAGACGTTTTCAATTTTAAGAAAGTCCAGCTTATCAGTTATTTCTCCCTACCCTTTAAGTATTGAGATAATGGATACTAATGTGTATTTTATAAGTTACTCACATAACTTAATGTAGAAGACAGAACCTAAAGTGATCCCCAGTGATTCCCAACCTCTGATGTTCATTCCTTTGTGAAATCCCCACTCCTTGAGTGTAGGAGGGCCTGTGATGATATTCTTACCAGTAGAACCAGCAAGCAT
>NW_006784000.1:315588-320331 GCF_000442215.2 Lipotes vexillifer | reverse complement strand
GGCATTCCTGTGATTATATTAGGTTACATAAGACGGTGTCATATCCGCCTGGAGCTACAGACTCCCCCTGTGAACCTGATGAAAAGAGTGGCCATTTAGAGAAGCCCCGTGGAAGGGACCTGCAGGAGGCTTCCAGCGCCCATGGGTCCCCATGACCTGTGGTCACCTCCAGCCAACAGCCTGCAGGAAGCCGGGCGCTCACTTGTACAGCTGCAGATGTTGGGCTCAGACAACCGGAATCAGCTTGGAAGCCAGTTCTTCCCCAGTGAAGCCTACACGTGGAAGGCATCTGCGCAGACACCTTGATTGCAGCCTGGTGAGACCATGAACGGAGGACCAGCTGAGCTGCGCCTGGACTCCTGACCCATGGAAACTGAGAAAATAAAGATGTGCTGTATTAAGCGGCTAAATTTGTGGTAATCTGGTGCACAACTAGAGAAAACTGACACACTTTGTGATTTAAATGTATTGTTACTCATGTTCTTAACCTTTTAAGAACCCACTTCTGTCTTTGATAATAACAAATATATATGTTCGCTATTTCAAAATAAAATTACTTCAAAACAAATAATTACAATGACCAATCAGAACAAATCTTTATTTTCCTTCCCTGAAACTGGATGACAATCATTTCTCTAACTTATTGGCACCTGTTAAATTATTTTTACGTGTAGGAAAACGAAAGGGAAGTGGGAAGGCAGGACCATTTGCTGTTGGTGGTCACTCACGCATTTTCTTGCAAACAGAAGTGGTCCTGCACGGTGATCAGTCCCCCTGTGGTAAATGCCTGGGCCCGTTTCAACGTGGGGCAGCCCGCTGGCTTCTGTTCTGCAGGGAGGATTGGCTGCCATCCGTGTACCAGTTTTCCTCCTGTGTTAGCTCCAGTCTCAATATATGGGCATACGAAGAACGGCTGCATTTAACAAAGTCACTACATGTGATCATCTAACTCAGTATGATTTACACTGTGACGTGAACCTCAAACTTTTTTCAGTCTGTACCAGGTCATTCACTGACTTGTCCTGGCAAAAGTAGACAAGAAACAACTTCAGATGCTACAGTCCACATTCTCTGCTTTTGTGAAACATCCAACTTCAGTGTATCCTGAATGGAAAGACTGCTCTCATCTCTGTGACATCTAACAATATTCTGCATGTTTTCTTGTTATTTTCTGTCACATATTTCCCTGTCGTGTGACACATCATATCCTTCAGGGCAGGAATATATTTCCTTTTGTGTTCTCAGCCTAGAGCCTGGCTCTTCTTTTTGCTTCTCCACCAATTATTCCATTGTTGTTGTCGGGTACTAATTTTTTTTTAATGCGTTGTTTCATTGGGTTCCCCTAATAACTTTATGTTTGAGGTAATAATATTACCTACAGTCTGCAGATGAGGAAACAGGCTAAACAGGTTGTTTAAAGCACTTGGCACTGGAAAGGCAGTTGGAAAAGATTTTTGAAAAGGATAAACAGAAAGGAAATGAAAGATAAGTTTTGTGTGTGTGTGTGTGGTTTTTAAAGCAAAGTGACTCAGCTATACATATATATATACTTTTTCGTATTCTTTTCCATTATGGTTTGTCAGAGGATATTAAATATAGTTCCCTGTGCTATATAGTAGGACCTTGTTGTTTCTCCATCCTATATATAATAGTTTGCCTCTGCTAATCCCAAACTCCCATTCCTTCCCTCCCCTCCCCCTTGGCAACCACAAGTCTGTTCTTTATGTCTGTGAGTCTGTTTCTGTTTCATAGATATGTTCATTTGTGTCATATTTTAGACTCCACATATAAGTGATATCATATGGTATTTGTCTCTCTCTTCCTGACTTACTTCGCTTAGTATGATAATCTCTGGGTCCATCCATGTTGCTGCAAATGGCATTATTTCATTTTTTTATGGTGCCTGAGTAATATTCCATGGATGGTTGTGTGTGTGTGTGTGTGTGTGTGTGTGTGTGTGTGTGTACACATCTTCTTTATCCATTCATCTGACAGTGGACATTTAGATTGCTTCCATGTCTTGGCTATTGTAAATAGTCCTACTATGAACATAAAGGTGCATGTATCTTTTTGAATTATAGTTTACTCTGGATATATGCCCAGGACTGGGATTACTGGATCATACGACAACTGTATTTTTAGTTTTTTGAGGAACCTCCATACTGTTTTACATAGTGGCTGTACCAGTTAGTAAATTGGTAAAAGATAAGTTATATTTTTCTCTATTTTCTGTTTTAAAAATATGACACAGGAGAATTTTCAGGGGAAATATTCAGTGAACAAAACATGTTCAGGGCCCTGACCTAGGCTCTGACAAGATTACAGATATATTAAGTATGATCTGATGATGAAGGAAGCACATTGCTTCCCGAGATATCCCATAAGGACAGAAGTGTGGACTGAGGGGAAGAGTGAGAGCTACTGGACCTCAAAGAAGGGACGGCCTTTGACAGTCACAGGGGCCACATGCTGAGCTTTGATAGATTAGTATACTAGTAGTAGTATATATTTTCACAAGGCAGAGAGTGAGAAAAAAAAATTCTTCTGGACCAGGAAAACTAGGTTACTAATAATGGGAAAATGAGTACATGTATTTGGGGCAGATTGAAAAAAAAATTTTTAGTAAATAAAATAATGCAGACTAGGTATATACCCTGAGGAAACCAGAATTCAGAAAGAGTCATGTACCAAAATGTTCATTGCAGCTCTATTTACAATAGCCCGGAGATGGAAACAACCTAAGTACCCGTCGTCGGATGAATGGATAAAGAAGATGTGGCACATATATACAATGGAATATTACTCAGCCATAAAAAGAAACGAAATTGAGCTATTTGTAATGAGGTGGATAGATCTAGAGTCTGTCATACAGAGTGAAGTAAGTCAGAAAGAGAAGGACAAATACCGTATGCTAACACATATATATGGAATTTAAGAAAAAAAAATGTTATGAAGAACCTAGGGGTAAAACAGGAATAAAGACAGAGACCTACTGGAGAACAGACTTGAGGATATGGGGAGGGGGAAGGGTGAGGTGTGTTAGGGCGAGAGAGAGACATGGACATATATATACTAACAAACGTAAGGTAGATAGCCAGTGGGAAGCAGCCGCATGGCACAGGGAAACCGGCTCGGTGCTTTGTGGCTGCCTGGAGGGGTGGGATAGGGAGGGTGGGAGGGAGGGAGACAAAGAGGGAAGAGATATGGGAACATATGTATATGTATAACTGACTCACTCTGTTATAAAGCAGAAACTAACACACCATTGTAAAGCAATTATACCCCAATAAAGATGTTAAAAAAAATAAATAAAAAATAAATAAAAAAAATAATAATAATAAAATAAAAACTTAAAAAAAAAATAATGCAGAAATGAAGGCAAAATACAGGGGGAAATCTCTATGCCTTACTCTTCTCTTGAAAGTCAGCCTCATGACCCTAATCTCCCCAGGTCTGAAATCCAGCACCATTTTCACACCAAGTATGTTAATTTGCTTCAGTTGATGAGATGACTAAATAGATGAGTTGACTAAATACCCAATTCCTAACTGAATGAGACCAAATCTCCAAAGTTCTCCTCTTCCTTCTGAGTCATTTTATTTTAGTGACATACGTGCATGGTTCATTTGGCTGCTAAATATCCAAGTAGGGTTTCTATGTGCGTTTATCCAAGTGCCCACCACATACCACTCAGCACAGCAAGATCTTAGTTACTGTTGAGAACCCTGGAGGTGAGGTTGGGGAAGGGGGATTAGGGGGAAGTGGCTGGATTGGTGGCTCCTTCTTGGTGGCAACAGGAAGGGCTTGTTGAGAGCGCAGCTGGGAAGCAGGGCACAGGAGACCAGGTTGTGTTTTGTCATCTCGTCACGAGCAGCCCCTGAAAGGTCTCTTGAGCGATGGAGCAGTCATGAATGGAACCACGGTTTGAAAAATTTAACTGAGCAGGAGATTGAAGGAGGAAAGATGGTACTGGAATCTAATCTAATAGCTCAGGAGGAGGCACCAGGGGCCTAAGGCCGGCAGCAGGAATAGGAAGAAACAGATGACAGTACTGGGATCTAAAGAACAGGGGTAGAGGTTCAATTCTAATTCCTTCTCTGAGACGCTCTGGAGTGTGAACATTGAGTCACTGTGTTCCTTTGATTGTTGGCCTCCAAAAGGAACGTCCTGTTGCTCTATCTGGGTGGAAGGCGTGTTGGGTTGGTTATTGGTGTCGTGCCATTGGTCTGGTGGAGCTCAGCCCCTGATCCCTATTCACGTTAGGGAGAGTGTAGCGTACACAGAGGGAGGTGCTCAAGTTCTGCTCAGACTACCTGGGCTCAAATCCTTGCCTTCCCACCTGTACCTGTGAGTTCATTGCTGACCCTCCCTGATCCCCCGATTCAAGTGCACACGAGGTTAGCAGGACTGAGTGCAGCGTGGCCTCCATGGAGATTAAGGGATTTCTGTGAAGCCCCCGAGCACCGTGTCCAACCCACAGGAGGTGCTCGAGCTCACTCGCTAGTGTGCAAGCTTCTCAAGGCTCATGGTTCCTAAACTCTGATCACCACGTTCAGTGAACAAACCAAGGAGTAGACGTCCTGCTTGATAGGGTCTGCCTGTGTGTCATGTTCTTAACTACTGGGCTCGCAATTATTTTTACAGTGGGACCTATTAAGCTTCTTTTCTTAGGAACAGAATTGGTATGTATTTGCCCCTTTTCAGTGAATGAAATAGAAGATTCACTTTTTTTTTTTTTTTTTT
>NW_006784000.1:310971-315406 GCF_000442215.2 Lipotes vexillifer | reverse complement strand
CAGTAAGTAAAAAAGAGGATTTTTTTTTTTTTTTTTTTTTTTTTTTGGCGGTTTGCGGGCCTCTCACTGCTGTGGCCTCTCCCCTTGTAGAGCACAGGCTCCGGACGCGCAGGCTCAGCGGCCATGGCTCACGGGCCCAGCCACTCCATGGCATGTGGGATCTTCCCGGACCGGGGCACGAACCCGTGTCCCCTGCATCGGCAGGCGGCCTCTCAACCACTGCGCCACCAGGGAAGCCCTAGAAGATTCACTTTTGAATTGTCTTTTGAAGAAGAGGCAAATTTCCACACAATGGAACACTATAAATTTGAGTGAAATACACTCTGGAATTTACAATAGATGGCAGACCATGTTCTTAGTCTTTCTGAAGGTGTAAAATTGTAGTTAATTGCTTTGTTCTCAATTTTAAAGAGCAAAGAGTTCAAAAATAATACGCTTGAGTGGCAGTTTGCAAAGGCTCAAAAACCTCTCAATGTAGTTTTCATTGCCAAAGAGGTAATTCTTCCGAATGTTGATTATTCCTATGCATTTTAAAATATTTAAAAATACCCTACAGAGACTAAACAGATGAAAATGATCTCTGAATTGCCTTTGAATAGAGCTGTGTGTGTCAATGAGAAGCCTACTATCTTCGGTTTGCTATGACACATGCATCTTTTATCTAGATAGAATATTTCTTTAGAATATAATGTAGGGTTTTACAGTGAGATGTAAATAATGAAATTACTGCTTCCTAAGTGCATAATAAGTCAATTTTCAAAATGTTAGGTTACACAGTACATGGGTGTGTGTGTGTGTGTGTGTGTATATATATGAATATATGTAGAGAGAGAGGAAAGGAAGGAGACTCTTTTCTTCATACCTGGCAGCTTTTTGCTCATTGAAAATACCAGTCATTAAGTGAAAGCATGATCTATTCAGTATCCTAAAATTTTCTGAATTAAAAATTTCACCAGGTATTTAAAAATGCTTACATGTATCTTTAGAGCTATACCACTCTTATGGTAAAAATGCAATAAATATGCATCAGTTTTGTCCCCTTCCCACCACAAACCAGCACAGATATTCTCATGAAAACTGCACCCACCTGAGGTAATTGTAATTCTTTGGGACACCCCAGCACCAAATGATTGAGATTTTCAAGGCACTAACTCTTTCTGGCTATGGGGTGTCATCATCTTCTTTGTTTTTGTTCAGGCAGGTTTTGTATATGAAGAGTTTTCACGTTTAACAGGGTGATCAAAATCCTTGTTTTAGTGGCCACATGTTTAGCAGACAATAGTAGCATCAGATAAATACATAAGCAAAGCAACCAAATTAAGGCAGAATAGAACAGTTGTTTTGCTAACTCAAACCCCTGCCCCAGGAGTCGAGGAGGTAACTAAGGTTTGTTTCACTTAAGTTACCAAGAATCCCATTTTCCTCTGGGTTCTTCAAATCCCACAATCTCCCACACAAGCGATTGGAAATCAGACTTTGAAAACACTATTCAGAGAGAAGAAACAATAAATTGTTTAACTTGTTTCTGAAGTTTAATGTCACTTATGTTTTATCTTTGGGAAATTACACAAGGGAAAAATCTGTTTTAGGTAACATTAACATATGAAATTATTAAATTGCATGCCGTGAGAAGCATTGGGATTTTGCCCTGGGAAGCAGCCAGTATTCAGGTTCTGAATACAGTATTTGAGTCCCAACTTGGTCGCTAAGAAATTTACCTCATTCATTTGCACTCTCTTCATTTAATTAGGTTTCCTTGATGAGTGGAATGGTTGAGAAAATGGTTTGTGGATTTAAAATGCTATGCAAAGATTAATCACTCTTATTTTTTCCATTTTCTTCTCATTTTACATTGTTTGAGGAGCCATTTTGTAAGCTCAACCTGAGTGTGATCTGTCATCATTTGAGATTTAAGTATCATGTCAGTCCTAGAATTATTAATAATGCATTGGTGTAGATGTAAAAATTAATATTTCCATCGAAGAGCAGGCATGTCTGAAAGTACAGCATGAGTCATCACTGTTTGCTGAGATTCTTTTCAGAAGCATCTTAGAGCTTGCTGATTTTCTTTTCACTCCTGTAATTCCATTTTTGTTTGGATTTAAGGCAAATGACCGCTTAGAGGATACACTGTATACAGGAAAATGAAAAGGTGGCTGTATTACACTATCCTTAAAATCTTTAGAAAAGAAATTTCTTTGTCACACAACACCTTTCCCATCAGAGCTACTGTTTGTAGTGGTTACATGACAATTAATTTTGAGGAACAAAACCGTGCAGCTGTCTTTCTCTCCTTGGACTTGGATCATCTGACTGACGTGGTTGCCTCCAAAATAATTGGACAGTTTGCTGTTGGCACTTGAAGGGAATGAATGGCTGAAATGAGAGCTGTGCTCTTTTCTGATTTTCATCAGATTCTCAGCAAAAAACCTTTATCTTACTCCATTCTCATATTTTTATTCCTTTTGTCATCCAAAACAAAAACAACTGCTAGAATGAAAACTCTGTACTTTAAAGGTTATAATCTTTCTCAACATAGTATCTAAAACTATCTCATTTCCTTAAATCATAATATACATATTTATACAGTATAAACGTTTAAGATCTAGAAGGAGGAAAGGAGGATTGTGAAATAAATAGGACTCATCTCTGATGTCTCTGAAACCAGAGAACCTACTTTACTTGCTAATTCACACAGATAAGCTTGGTCTGGCTTCATCTGCCACTCTGTACCCCACAGAGAAGAGATGCAGTTACAGCAGCACAAAGGTTACGATGTGATCCTTCCAAACGATAAGAACTGGGGACACACTGTGGTGTGCAGCGTAAAGCGATGGGATTTTCTCCATACTTTAATAAGGTGTGAATGGTTTGTGACCTTTCCTCATATTCCATAAAACCTCATGTTGAAACACTAAGGACACAGGAAAGTTGTATCCTTTAAAATTAAGTAGAATTTAATACACACTTCACACATATCTACTTCTTTATAAATATTTTTTAAAATTAAAAAAAGCAGAATTCCTCTTTCTCTAATTTTACTGGCTGGGTTTCACCTATGTTGATCATAAATTTATTCTCACTCAAAACATCATGGTAGCTGTCTGTGTGTGTGTGTGTGTGTGTGTGTCTGTCCGTCTGTCTCTGTCTCTATCTCCATCTCTGACTTGCAGAGGTTAGAAGCACATATGACACATGTAATCAGATCATTTCTCAGTGGCCTGGAACAGGTATTGGCACACGGCCTCCTGGGCTGCTTCTCTGCAACTCCATTCACTAAGGTTATCGTGGGTTTCCTTTGTCAGTTGGGATGATTTGGGCTGCAGGTAAGACAGTATCCTCACTATAGTAACACCCAATGCAGTGAGAAGGTTGTTTTCTACTGTAACGATTGTCAGAGGGGTGGCCGGCTTCAGGCTGGGTGGTGACGCCCTCACTGACATCTTCGAGGACTTTGGTGCTTCCCGTGTCGCTCCTCTGTATTGTGCTTTTACACACAGCCTCCCTTCCTGTGTTGCGTGATGGCTACAGGGATTCCAGGTATCACGTAGAAAAGATAAGAATGAGCAGAGAAGAAAGGAATATCGTCCCTTGCATCTTTTCAATTTAGGTTTGAAGGACTCTTGCCAAAGTCAGCCCTGTGCAGCCCTTGCCCTTGGCATCTTGCACTGCCTCTAGGGGCACCTGAGAGACAGCATTTCACCTGCATGGTGTCAGCATCTGCCATCCCTGCTCTAAGCAGAGGATTTGCAGTATTTCCAAACAACTGTTGCCTTTTACCGTGGCAGCATTTGCCTGACTGCCTGCCTGGTTTGACATTAAAAACTTATCTCCTCAGAGAAAAATTATTTTTGTTAGTGTTCTGGCAACAAGGTTGTGTAGATATGGGGAAACTTACTTGTCCCATAAACCCTATTATTATTATATTTTAACTTCAAAGGGAAGTTGCGAATACATGGGTATAATAATTATAAGCAACAATTTTTGTGTTGCAGGCATGGTTGACCGATGGATGCTAAAATTAGGAATACTCTTTGATCCTGAGGTGGAGTTCTTTCACGTGGGTTACATGTTTCACGTGGTTTGAGTGCTTTATAAGGGTCCTTACTTCAGTCTTTAGACTCATCCCTTCCTCTCAGTATTGCAAACCTTACAACATGGATCTTACCTTGTTAGCTGCTCAGCACTCTGATCTGTGTACATTTTTGGCTCTGCGTGGACCACGTTCTTCCCATCTCTTGTCTCATTAACTTCTGTAATTCCTCAGATCGCAGCTGATGTGTCACTGCTTCTGGGAAGCTTTCCTTGGTTCCTCTAAGTTAGCCTCCTCTGCTTTACGTAACCCAGCTCTCATCATTCTGTGGTAGAACTTCCTGCTTGATAATCTCTATTCCCCACACCAGCCCTTAAGTAGTAATCTTTTTTTTTTTTTTTT
>NW_006784000.1:307889-310751 GCF_000442215.2 Lipotes vexillifer | reverse complement strand
TTTTTTTTTGCGGTACGCGGGCCTCTCACTGTTGTGGCCTCTCCCGTTGCGGAGCACAGGCTCCGGACGCGCAGGCTCAGCGGCCATGGCTCACGGGCCCAGCCGCTCCGCGGCATGTGGGATCTTCCCAGACCGGAGCACGAACCCGTGTGCCCCGCATCGGCAGGCGGACTCTCAGCCACTGCGCCACCAGGGAAGCCCCCTACTAGCCCTTAAGGTGCATGCGGGCAAGGATCTAGTACATGTCAGGCACTTAGGTGACAGACAAACGAGGAATAAAGTAAGGAAATGGTCCTACTCTTGGTCTTGCCTTATCCAGGATACTTCTTGCCCCACACCATTCCCACTTTAAGCCCCTCTTTTAGCATTTTCTTTGTTTCTTTTTAAAAAATATTTGTTTATTTATTTGGCTGTGCTGGGTCTTAGTTGCGGCATGCATGCAGGATCTAGTTCCCTGACCAGGGATCGAACCCCGGTCCCCTGCATTGGGATTGTGGAGTCATAACCGCTGGACCACTAGGAAAGTGCCAGCATGTTCTGATAAGTGCCTTTTATTCGGTCTTAACAAGATATTTGTATTTTCACAAGTTATCTCTTGAGGACCAAAGCCTTTAAGTAACATCCAGATTAATATGTTGGGAAATTCTAGGGCTTGAGAGACTGTATACTAAGGTGGGAAACATTGACCAGTCCGCTCAGACTGTATCCCCCGGGTGGCCCCCTATTGGTAAGGTCACACCTGACACACTTTTTTATTCTAAAGTAAAAGTTAAGAAACAGAAGCAAATAAATTTTAATAACTTCATACTGTCAATTAGTATACTAATTCCTTCAGTTCATTTAATAATTGCATGCTTAGAATAGAATCTCTTTGTGTTAAGCTACATACATGGAATTTGGAATATGAAGATGAAAAAAAATGCCTTCAGACTTGGACCTTGGCCTTAAGATGTTAGCAAGCTACTGGGATGATAAACACACAAGACAAAATTCCAATATAACCAAATAATTGCTACGGTGGATCACTGCACAAATCACAGGGGGAGCATATGGAAGGAACGTCTGTTAGGAGTCCAGGAGGAGGAAAGTTTTAATTCCATGCATATTAAGTTACAAAATCATCAACTGGTTAAGCTGGCTAAGTATTGGAGGTCATCTGGTTTATCCTTCCTACATCAAATTCACGCTTTTCTTAATTAGTGAAAAAAAATGTGTCTGGAGAGATTATTTATCTTGCCTAAGATTGCCAAAAGGTGTCAGAATCATAATTACAACAAAGATCACATCCCCGAAAATCCAACTTAAAAAAAAAAAAGTGAAAGGCACTTTCACAATCTTTAATCTGTCTTGGGAATTGTCTCTGCAAACTGGCAAACTTTAAAAATCTTCCATTTGCATTCATGGGAAAAAAATCAGGGGTGTTTGTGCAGTCGAGGACGTTTTACTCTTCCTCTCCACAAGTCAGTTAATAGACCAGAGAGGGCTTCCCTGGTGGCGCAGTGGTTGAGAGTCCGCCTGCTGATGCAGGGGACACGGGTTCATGCCCCACTCTGGGAAGATCCCACATGCAGCGGAGCAGCTGGGCCCGTGAGCCTTGGCTGCTGAGCCTGCACGCCCGGAGCCTGTGCTCCACAATGGGAGAGGCCACAACAGTGAGAGGCCCGCGTACCGAAAAAAAAAAAAAAAAAAATAGACCAGAGAAACTGGCCTGAAGTACTGTGTAAAAGGAAAATGTTAGGATTTCAGCTCATTGTACCAGAGATACCTAGAAATCTCAGAAGAGGAGTTCAGGTAGTTTTCTTATGCTCGTCAGGGTAATTGATAGCCTTATAATTAGGAGGCTGGTTAGAAATTTCTTCTTGATTTTATATCTATATCTATCTATCTATCTATATATATAAAATCGTGTAATGTAGAACATTAACATATAATTAAAATTTTTCTTCCTAATTAAAATGAAGTTTTTATCCAAATCCTTTTACAGTTCATGAAAATATAATGTCTGGTGAAAACAGCTTGAACAACAACAGCAGTCCTAGCAGGAGAAGTGGGGATTGGATTGTGAGGCAGGCATGGCTGGTCTTGCACAGAGGCCACGTTCTGGACTTGAAGCAGAGGACCTAGAAGGGAAACCTTCCCTCCACCATCTCTTATCTCTGGTTGAGTCACTGTTAGAGCTGCAGGTCTTGTGTGGGAATGTTTCACCCTTTCTTTCTAACATCATGTTTGGGGATAGAGAACTTGCTATTTGACTTTGCTTTGGTGCATCTGAGAGCTCTCTGTAATGCAGACTCACTGAGGGAGGCTGTCGATAGTATGGGTCACTGCAAAGGCTGTTTTTATTTCCTGCTTATTTCCTGCTCTGTTGTTTGTTGATTGCCTTGAGGACTTGGCTGAATGAATCTGGCGAGGTCTATTCCCCCCACAGTCTGCATGGTCTCATTTCCCTGCCCAGGTTGTTTTACTTCCTTCTTCTTGAGTCTGGCTACCTGGGTTTTCCTGGGTAGAGGAAGCCAGTGATCGCCCAGTGTTGTGCTTAAGTACTCTTTACCAGATAGATGTTTTACCCTTTATCATTGGATGTGTCTGTGGCTTGGAGGATACTGTCATAGTGCCGGGGGTTTACATTTTTTGGTGTATCTTCAACTAGAGTCTATTAATTTGGAAGGTCCCTGCTCCTGAGAGGACGCAGGTTTAGCCATACAGAGTCTTCCAGACTTCCAGGGACAAGTGCCATTTAATTCAGAAACCTGCTTTCTCGAAGTTCCCTCTGGGTCAGTAACTTATTTGCTCACTGTTAAGTCAGTATTTGTCCAGAATTTGTGTTTAAGGTCATACTTAGAAGGCCTTGCCCTGTGTTGA
>NW_006784000.1:306792-307706 GCF_000442215.2 Lipotes vexillifer | reverse complement strand
CCTTTTACTGTATGCCCCTAGGACAATTTCCAGAGAGTCAGAATGGTTTTGTTTTTGTTTTTTTTTTTTTGCGGTACGCGGGCCTCTCAACTGTTGTGGCCTCTCCCGTTGTGGAGTACAGGCTCCGGACGCGCAGGCTCAGCGGCCGTGGCTCACGGGCCCAGCTGCTCCGCTGCATGTGGGATCTTCCCGGACCGGGACACGAACCCGTGTCCCCTGCATCGGCAGGCGGACTCTCAACCACTGCACCACCAGGGAAGCCCAGAATGGTTTTAAAAATTAATTCTCAAGAGATAAATGATGGTTTTGCTGGGGGAGAGTTTGCCAAGTTCCTGATTCTACCAGTTTGCTCGTAGGAATTTTTGAGAATTGAATGAAATCACATATGAGAAAATCTTAGCAATGCTTTGCCCATGGCCAGTGCTCAGAAAAAAATGTTTTCTTTCTCTCTCTGCTAGAGAATCGGCTACTGTGGTTTTTAATTTATGGTGATTATGGGTGCAATGAATGAAAGATATATTGCAGAATTTATATGTGTTTATATTGAATATACATATATTTCATATAACTACATGTAATAATTATATATGTGAATATTATTTGTACCTACATCTGTATCGCTATATAATCATAGCGTGGAGAACAGCGTTATAGCTTTTGTCTGTAGAAGCCACGTTATCATTCTTTGTTTCATTCCTCCCATGCCATCCTGAAGGGCCAAGTCAATAAGGCTATATACAATCTATATATATAGCCTATATATAGTTAAAATATAAAAACATTTGCTGGGCGAAGTGTCTATTTAATTACTACTGTTCTGAATATATTTATGTCTCTACCTCATGATGAGGAACACTGGATCTGATGACTGCCATTCTGCAGTCATCGAGTACACGGGCTCTGCCCTTGTCCTT
>NW_006784000.1:264223-306782 GCF_000442215.2 Lipotes vexillifer | reverse complement strand
CGTACCGTACAAAACTCAAATCATGAAGACTTTTTCTGAGAGTGAGCGCACTGAGTTCCCTTGCTTGACTCCTTTATCTTCTGCCTCCTGGGTGCGTTTACCAGTGTTAAACTTCCAGCAAGACAACCTAATTGAATTTTGCTTTGCGTTTTCCATGTATTGAAGGGAAGTGGTTTTGTTTGATTAAAAGCAGGACAACATTGACTTCTTTATAAAGTCTTTGAAAGCCCCTCACAAATATATCCCAGGTGTATGGAGTGGAGATTTTACAGGACTAATGTACTTCCTCAGCGTCGCCAACGTACGTGGATGTAAAACATCCATTTGGCAAAGGATTTTGTAGAAAGAGGGAAATACCTAGACAGACTTCATTCAGCAAAGTCAAAGTGTCATCCCAGCAAAGTCCAACTCCTCGTATCCGGCACTCATTACTTGCACGCATTCCTATCTCACTGCAGCAGAGAGTTTCACCAAGATATAGAAGATGTGACACAGGAATAAGTAGGAAAATATCCAGTGGTGGGGTTTGTGTAGGGTAGACAAAATATCAGTTAACAAGGCAAAATCATCGTTGTAGACTCAGTCATTTTCACATCCTCCCGTCGGAAAGAGAAGTGCACATGCTTCAGCTGAGTCTGCTGAGGATCTGGAAAGAAACACTGATGAAAATAACAAACCACAACATACAGGATACTCCAGGATGGATGCAGAACACGTTTCAACGCCGGTGTGTAGAAATGTCATGTCATTCACTTAGTGCTCTGAAATTGTTTGTGTTGTACATTTTTGTGAGCCTTGTCATGTCCTCAAATAAGGTAGCTTCTTTCGGGAAGATCAAAGGTTTCGTGCATAGAAACAAGAGCTAATGTTGCTAAAGTGACTTGAAAGAAAGGGTTTTGATGTACAAGTTAAGAACAGATTTTTCTCGTTTATTCCAAAAAAAAAAATATATATATATATATGTATATATGGAAAAGAAATGCCTCTGGCTTGTCAGCATTCAAGTTGACTAGAAGAATTGTTTTATTCTTCTTGATATGGTATATATATGTAGTTATATATGATAGTTCTTTGTGTGTGTGTGCATGTATATATGTATATGATGTCATATATATCATATATATGATGAGAAGGTAATTACATTAAATGAACACTGAATCATATGCTAAGATTTTTTTGAAGGAAGAAAATTTTGCTTCCTCCCAACTATTATGCTTAAAAAATAGAACAAATAGGATAGCAGGAGAGTAAAACTAAGAATCTATGGAAAATAATAACCAAAAAGAAAAATAAAGAATAAGCAGCACCAACAAAAATACTAGATACAAAGTTTTTTTTAATTGTTTTACATATTGAACAAGCTCTAATCTTAAATTTACCAATAGAAGTGACTCAGTAAAACTGCAGTATAATTTGAATTTAATATATAATATTCACAGATACTTGTATATGTGTGTGAGTGTGGGTCTGTGTTTGTGAGCTTTGTGTAGGTGTGTTTAAATGTGCATTGAACCTTTAATGTGCATCGAACCCTTTGTGTGGGGCGTGTGTGTAAAAGGATTATAAGGGATCACCCACCATCCTGCCATATGACTCAAATGGGCTTCAATGGGAAAATGGAGGGAACCCGTGGAGGACTGAAACTCTGTTTCCACATGGTTTTCAGGATAAATACAGGGCTTTCAGCTGGGAACCAAGTGAATTAGGTGACTCCTTGGAGGTGATGTGAGAAACCAGTCTCCACCTTGCTTTTTCCATCAGCTTTGCAGTGCTGTTAGGGAAAAAGGCATTTCTTAGGAGGAAGGAGGTGCTCTTCGTTACAGAAGAGCAGGACCGCACTGCTCTGGGCACCTGGGAAGAAAGTCTCGACGGGAACGTGTTTCCTAGTCGTAGTGGCTCTTTCTTCAGTAGCTAAATTCACAGAAAGTGAAAACAAAGGAAAGTAACATTTGCTCTTGTTGAACATTCAGTACAGAACGTCGAGGAGCTTCTCTTTTATTGACAGTGACATTGACTGTCTCTTCAGTTACTCATCATTCAGTCATGTCAGCGTTTCTGCCCGTTCTGACGCAGGATCTGTCCAGCCCTGGTACACTTTCTGCCTCAGTCTGGGACCAGCAGATTTTGCCCCCCCACCCTCGCCCCCTAGTGTTGCTTTTGCTAATAACACTTAACTTGCCCCGTGTCTCCTTGAGATCATGAAATACTATTTATGAGGCATAGTCACTGGGATTTAGTTCCTTCTTCAATATTTATCAGTATTAATCATTATCGTGCATGTTTATTGGATCGCACTTACTTAAGTTGAAAGAGATTAAAAGTGATACTGTTATTTGGCATCAAGTTGGTTTAGATCTTGAAGAGAAAGTGATCTGCTGTGATTAATGAGATAACGAGAAAGTGATCTGCTTTAGATACAGTCTTATCGATATAAAGAAATAAGGTAGTTAGAAAATTTAGCTATTTTACTGGGATGCAGCCATTTTCAATACATATTTTTATTAATAGTTCTTTAAAAAATATATACTCCCTATAATTTAAACAAAAAGAAACTGCATTGTCCAATCTGGTAGATATTAGCCACAGACACTACTGAGCACTTGTAATGTGGTTAGTCCAAACTGGGAGATGCAGTAAGTGTAAAATACACAATGGATTTCAAAAATTTTTTGTAAAACATACAATATCTCTAACACTTTTATATTGATTGCGTGCTGAGATGATACTTTTGATGTATTAGGTTAAATAATATGTTATTAATGTAAATTTTACTGGTTTCTTTTTTTGTTTAATGTGACTATTACAAATTTAAAATCATATGTGGTTCCCATGTGTGGCTCACATATTTCTCTTGGAGGGAAATATTTTTGAAGAATAAATAAGTAATATAAAATTAAGATAGAACAAATAAAAAATAAAAAGGTGCCACTTTCTCATCTTCCACCAACCCCAGTCCCTCTCCTGAGAGTGAAGACATTTCTTGGCGTTAAAAAATACACATGCGTACATATAAACTGTTTTCTAACACCAAAGGAAAGCAAAATCCACGTGGAGTTTTGCAACTTGCCTTTTCCATTTAAGAATATATAATGGACATCTTTCCATAATTATACACTTTTAAACTTTTAAAATTTTTTTCACTTCAGTGTGTAATGAAACCAGCAGACTTGCCAAAGAGTGCCGTTTAGTGCTTTCTGGCATCGCCTCGATGGCTGTTGGTGGTGAATTCTACTCCACGTTTCTACTGCTTGACTCCTAGGGCCTTTCAGAGGCCTGGCCTGGTCCTGTGTTCATCTTCCTCTGTTGTGGTCCCAAAGGATCCAGCTTTCCTACCATCGTCCCCTTCAGAGCAGTCCTGTCTGTGATGCCTTTGATTAGCCCTGGTTGTATGTGGAGAGCGTTCCCTGTGGATTTTCCTCTTCTGCTCTGAGTACAGCTCAAAGAGCTTTTGTATTTAAAGACTCTGCTTCTCAAGGCCCCTAGCGTAATGAAGCTTAAGACACCTTTGCATAGAAACCATTGGGTTAATAGTTCCAAATGTCAAACATATAGTCAACTATTATATCAGCCAATCCTATAACTGCCCCCTGGTTAAGGGGATTTGTATCTAAATATTTACTGACATCCTTAAAGAGAGTCTTTGGATTCAGAAACATCAGGTAAAAATGAGGGTGAGGTGAAGGGGTTTTACTGAAAACAGCAAGATTACATGAAATTCTGCTAACTGAACGTTGAGACACCATCTCTCTTCTCATGCTTGGCTCCCAGTATTTTGGATCCAGATTTGTAGGCTCAGAGCAGAGAGATTGGAGGATCCCTCTCTGAGGAGTTGTGTATAATTTTTTTTAAATGAGGGGGTTACTCAAAGTAAAGAATGGCTTCCACCCTGAGCCCTAAGAATGAACAAGTCTACCACATCCTGGGTGAATCCTAATTCAGGACTGAGCACATTAAACTGAGATGATTCTGGCGTGGTGCTTAATTTCTGTAGCTAAAAAAAATCATTTACCCTAAAGAGGTAAATTATATCATTTTATGACAATGTTACTTTTTTATCAGCTTGTGTCCCCATGGAGAAGTTTCTTATGAGCTAGCTCTTCCTCCTTGTCTACGACAGAGGTTGGAGATTTGAGTTGCTGGCTTGTTTGACTCATATTGTCTAATTGAATGCAGGCATTCTCTTGGATTAAGCGTCTTAGAGTGCTTGCTTTGGTCCCCAAGGAAAATATTCAAGGACATTAAGTAATAAAACTTAACATAGGAGCAATTAAAATATGGAATATAATTTATGAAATATTGGAAACCAAGTTGAATGTTTATTTTTGCAAACGTTAATAAAAAGTTAATTGTGCCCTTTAGCAATTAATTTATGCACAATTATCTCAAAGTGTTACCAGGCCTTCTGAACTAATTATAATTATATAGAGGTATTAAAAAGAAAACTTCAAAGTATCTACAGAATAGCTCCATAAAAGTCTGTATGCTTAGCTGATGTGGAAGCCCCTAGCTATGTAAGTAATATTAAATGAGTTAAGACTGTACTCCAATTACTCTATAAGAGTTGATCATTTAAAATTAGCATGCTGTGGTTGGGTACATTTAAGGAGCTTTAAAATCATCGAGAGCCATTCAAAACAGTTACTGTCTATTGTACCTTTTATTTAATCACAAGCTCATTCTTGTATGTTAGAACGCTTGCATTTAGTTCAATAGGTGTTAAATTAATGTACTGGAAGAATGTAAATCTACGTAATATTGCCTTCCTAGCTGCATTTCTTTTTTCAGGCTTCCACCCCTTAAAAATAAAAATAAGGCAACTGCTGTCAGTTGAATTTGTTAAATTACAAGTAATAATACCATCTATTGAGAACCTGCCAGGTGTCATGTATTTTGCATATAGCAATAGATAACTCTTATGAGGCTCTTAGATCATGCTAGGCTCTGTTCCAAACATCACACACACACACACACACACACACACACACACATTCTCTCTCTCTCTCTCTCTCTCTCTCTCTCTGTGTGTGTGTGTATATATATATATATATATATATATATATACACACACACACAGACAAACATACACATAGATATACAGTGTTTATATTTCTATGTTATATAATATATAATATATATTTTATATTTTATGCATTATATATTATAATGTATACATTATATATTATAATATATGGTATACCATATATGTTTGTTTAATATATTAGTTTGGTACTCTAAGTTTGGTACTTTCCATATAGACAAATCTTGGGGTGGCCAGAAAGTTCGTTCGGGTTTTTGAAAGATGTTACAGAAAAACCCGAATGAACTTTTTGGCCAACCCAATATTCACTTCATAAGAAACATATCTGCTATTATTATTATTTTGAAAAAACTGAGGTCCAGGGGACTCAAATGACTTGCCGAATTGTAACATTACAAAGTATTAGAGCAAGAATTTGGACCCAGGGAGCACAGCTCCGTCAATGGTGCTCTCTAACCACTAGCCCACATTGACTGTTTGGAGCCATATATTAGCTCTCTGCTTCTTCCCAGAGTTGTGACATTGGACAAGTTATTTAACTCACTTGTGAGATGGAGGGTGATAGCTGAACCATCTGATAGGGATGTCAACAACATCAAATGAGATAATCTGTGCATATGAGTTAGCACAGTTGCTGGCATATGGTCCATATGTCCAGGAAAGGTAAGCTTTTGTTACCACCATCTATTATTGAAATTCTCCAGCTTAGAAACTACTACCCAAATTTCATAACAGAAGAGCAAGCTAATGTCCTCAAAGTTAAGCGTATTGCCAAAGGCTCATTTGAGAGCAAGCGTTCTAACTAAATGTATCTAATTCCAAAATTCTACATTCTGTCCATTCTAACAGAGATACTTTAGCAATGGTGGCAGGCCTAAAACTGCCGACTGCCTTTTCAAGGTGGCGACATTTGGTTATACATGTTGGGGGTGAGTGTGGATGGTGTTTACTGACCTAAGACTAATTACTTCTCTTGCTGCTACTTCGGCAACCAGCTGATGTTCAGCCCCTTACTTTCCCATTTAAGAAGCCAGTGAATGTGGTCAAGAAACTCCACTTTAGTGAACACTAATTTCTTCCCCTGGACTGAATTGTGCTAGAATTGGGGTGGTGCGGCGGAAGATGGGCATGAACACCGTGAGGAGGACAAAGGGCCCCCCTCCCAGGATTCAAATCTTTTTCTTAACTCACTATGAAGGCATTTTTATTTTCTGATAAAATAGCCTAAATATTTATTTAATGCCTCAAATGTGTACTTTTCCCCACTTAAGTTGCCTTTCTGAGGTAGCCTGGAGCTGCTTTTTTTCCTCTTCAATATTGTACCATCCTTTTCCGGATTATTAGGCAAAAGTGTGCCCTTTCCTTTATTTTAGTGTTATTTTTTTCTTAGTTCTTTAAAGGGTACGCTGGTGACTGACGTTGTTGCCTTTCTCTAGAAAAGAGCTTCAGTGGTAGATATTTTAGTATATGTTAATATTTGGTCTGATTTCAGGCTTGCAAAAAAAAAGTTATAAAAATGATGCAAGGATCTACTGTAGCCAAACTCACTAATTGTTAACATTTTATTCCATTTGCCTTATCCCCCTTCCCTCTCCCACTCCCTCCCTCTCTCTCTCTCTCTCTGCGCACACACAGAGACAAAACAGCACATACACACACTCGTATTTTTTCCTTCATTTGACCACTAGCAGTTAATTTATAAAGACTTCGGTAAGTTAACATAGTATGTAGGAAAACTGGGTCAGTTATCTGAAATAGACCATATGTGGTAATGAATTGATGAAGAAAATAAATTTACCCAAAGCTAACACATTATCCAAGGTCCCTACATACACATAAACATGTACAATCCATTTATGCCAATATGCAGTGGTATTACATGCAATTGAAAGACATTGTCCAATTTGTTTAGGAATTTTGGCAAGTCAGGATTTTAGAATATTAGTATATTTTTAGTCCACAGGTGGACGAAAAAAAAAAAGTAAGACAGGGAAGAATGGCCAGAGGCAGGAGAAACCCTCCAATACCTGCCAGAGTCTAAAGCTGACAAATTTGAGAAAAAGAACTGAATTCCTTTGGTTTTAAATACTTATATCTTCTGTTAGATTATTTTTATTTGCTCATTTATATGTATGTTTAAGTAAAGTTATAGAACACAATGTCTGTTTTTTATTTATTAAGTGGTCCTGCAGTGCCTGTACGGATTATAGAATCTGGCCACTCTTAGAACATAAAGGGTGTTAAAAGTCATTTCATCAAATTTCTTAGTTTACAGATGAAAAAAATCGAGACCTAGAAGTAATAATTAGTTGTAGAGTGCTAGGCACTAGAATTCTGATTGTTGACTCCTGATCTGGTGTTGAGATGACCTTGTTTCTTGAAGGCATTCTGCTTGATACAACTGGGGATTTGAAAAAAAGCATTAGGTTGAATTTATGATAGTGGAATATTCTTTCAGGTACCTGTTTTAAATTGTGTGTGTCCTTTCCTCTTTGCTATAAGGGGCTCTCTACTGGGATAAAGAGGCACAGGTGAGACCATTGTGATGGATTCTTAATATCATTATTAATTACATTGTTCCCACTTTCTGTAGTTTATTGTCTGATGCTGAGGGAAAATAGACTCTCGACTGCCCGTTCCTTTTGATGAAAAGCTGTATCCCTTGCACCCATCCTAGAAAATCCTAATGAATTTCTCTGAAGAGACATAGTTCATCTCAACTTCTAATGTTATCTTCACTTTGGGAAAGCCTCCAATGTAATCTTGATTATTCTTTGAAATATCATTTGGCTTATGGCCATAGAGCTCAGGAATCCTTTTAGAGCCCAAGGCACTGGAGTTTCCTTAAGTCTCAATGGTACACACTTCATCTTTGGGTCTGTACCAGAAAATCCATTTAAAAACAATCTTCTCTACAAGCAGCATTGCTTCCATCATTTGCCTTATACCTGATTTTGGGGGGAAATTGAGACCCTATAAAAGAGGACCTAGTTGTAGTATATATCTCTTCTACTTTTCCAGTTGGATGAGACTTTTATAAACGCCTGAGCACCACTACTAATAAGGATTTGTCATCTGTTGTCAAAATAGTCGTACATAATTTTTATTTTGAACTCAAGCCTTAGATTTCCTTATGTGTTTGTCTTTTTTCTTTTTTTGGCCCCCCGGCTTAATGTTTTAAGCTCTCTAGCTATGATAATATATCTTCGACTCCCATTTATAAATCCATCAATAACATTGCAATCCAGTTATGCAAAAGAAATCTTTAGTCAATGCCTGTATATTAATCATTCAAAAACAATAAACATAAAATTGAGGGCAGAACACTAGTTGCCTCGAAGTACTCAATAAGCAAATTCCTCTGGGAGTTTTATCATCCGGATTTACAATTATTTTTCCTAATGAAATTGAGCTGTGTCTGTTAGAATTAAAGTGCAGATCACCTTTCCTGAGTCCTGTAACCATGATAATATATTCTTGAGAATATAAGGATCAGAAACCTCATATATTTAGAGTTTTTTGAACCTTTTTATATATTCACAAACTAGAATATATAATCTTTGTAAATACAATGATTGCCCAGATACTACTAATTTACCTGAATTGATTTCTGTCTTGGAATTTCTGATGAATGAATAAGTCCCGTAAATCAAACAGTCAATAAATTGACTTGAATAAAAACACCTGTAAACAAATGTCAAGGAGTAAAGATGTGTAGCATCAGTATAAATCATACTAGATAGAATTTCACTAAGATAAAAAGTGTCTTAATGTTGTAGAATATACCTTTCTTTTAATATATAATGTCATCCTATTTATAGAACCACAAGCATGGTCAAAATTCTTGGATTGCAAGCAACAGAAACCAAACTAGGCATAGATTAGGCCAAAAATTTTAAAAAAACTTTATTATTTATATAGTTGGTAAGTCCAGGATGGTAAGATGGGTAGATTGGATTTCAGGACAACAGGACCTAGGAGTTCAGACCCTGATGTCTTATTCTCTCTTTGTGCATCACTGAGCTCTGCTCTTATGTTCTTGTCTTCATTCTTGGGGCTTTCTCCATGCTGCCTCCAGCAGGCTCCAGGCTCATGCTCATTGATTTCAGGAAAGATATAGAGAAGCATCCTTCTTTAGAATCTGGCACAATCTCAGGAGTGTTCTAGTTCGCCCTGTTTGGTCACATGCCTTCCCATGAGGCTAACAATTGTAGACTGGAAGATGAGAACACATAATGGATTAAGTCCAAATCAAAGGTGAGGCTCTTGCCAGAGAACAGAAAGGCATTGTGATTGACAATCCCACCTGAGTCACATGGGATATAGAATGGGCATTGTCCAGTTGAAAGAGGGGTGCTGGATAGAAAATTAAAATAGATGTCCATTACATCCTGTCATGACTTTTATAAAAACTGTGTAATATTTGCTACCTTGTCTGATACTGACATTCTCGTTCTAAGCAACATGCCATTAGAATGAGTCACCCATTATTGAAGCAACTTGAGTGAGGCTTGGGTGGCGTTTTCCTTATAACTATGGAAGAACCCCCAGAATAACTCAAGTGGGGCTCTTCCTTATAACTGTGTAGAGCACCCAGAACATCAGGGTTTCTCTTCTGCATAACAGTGTCACTCATTTGTAAAATCTCTTCTTTCCATTTCTTCAGAATTCCTGTTTTTAGGGCATATGAATGTGGGGAGTAGATTTTACCCATCATTTCTTATACTCATTGTCTTATAAAGGTTTCTAAATGACCCTTCATAAGAGTTAAATTTTTTTTTTTTAATTGAAACTTGGTAGTCAAAAGTTCAGAGATGTTTGATTGGCTTAAGGCTACATCTTTCCATTTTTCTTCTTGTCTTTCTGGAGAGATCCTACAGCTCTTCAATTTTCCAACAAATATGAATGGTCGTATGAGTCAACCAATAAAAAAAAGGCAGACTGGTTGGCTACAAGAGCACTGGGACGTGAGTCAGAGATTCTGGATTTCCATCCTATGTCTGTCTATTAGGAGCAGAACTTTAGTCATTTTTTATAAGATCTATGAGTCTGTGATTTCTCATTTGTCAAAGTAAGGGCATAATTTATTTCATCAGCACCTCATATATCCCATGCATGTTGTAGAGGTGGGGTACAGTTAGGAAAAGAAAACAAAATGGAAGAGGCCTCTGCTTTCATAGAAATTTTTTTCTAGGGTGAGGGAGACTAGCAATGAATAGTTAGACAAGTAAGCAAACAAATAAGGGAATTTAAGCAGAGCTAAGTGCTGTGAAAAAAATGCAGCAGAGCAATGAGAGAGCACATGATTGGTGAGGGCGTGGTGAGGACTACTTATACAGGGTAGTGAAAGAAGGTCTCTTTAAAGGGACATAGATAGAACCTCATACCTCGGTGATGAGAGTAAGTTAGTCTCATGAATATTTAGGAAGAGTGCATTCCAGGCAGAGGAAAAGAAAGGGAAAAAGTGCTGAATTGGGAGTAAGCTGGGCCTATTTGAAGACTATTAAGCAGGTCCATGTGTCTTGTCTATAATGAGGAAAGAGAAGAGAGAGAGCTGAGTTCAGGAGTAGTGACGGGGGCCACCATGGGATGAAAGGACCCCCGGATGGTTTTAGGAACGGGGAGGATATAATCCAATTTTTGTTTTTAAAACTTGAGATGGCTTGTCGGGAGGAAAAAAAATGGAAGTGATGAGTCAGGTTAATGGCTTATGGTAATAATTGAGGCAAAATGTGTTGGTGGCTTGAAATAGGCTATTTGAAATGAAGGTAGTGGTGAGTTTTGTTTAGTGGTCGGTTTTATTTAGGCAACATCACAGACAGGACCTACAGACGGACTGAATATGAGGAGTGAGGAGACAGATGACTGATTTCCAGTCTACCCAAGTGTGTGATAGTTAAATTAAATGATATGACTAGGGTATGAATAATTAAAAGTTAGTCTTCTAGATATAAAGTGCTGTGGTCCTGTGATGTCTTTGAACTTATGATGAGCCCTGGGCAAGTGAAGGCAGGACCACCCATGCTCTGCTTCTCCCAGGACATTCGGGAAACTGTGAAGTGCAACAGATACCCAGGAGCCCAGCGCTCTTCCACACCTTATCTTTTTTTTTAGCGGTACGCGGGCCTCTCACTGCCGTGGCCTCTCCCGCTGCGGAGCACAGGCTCCGGACGTGCAGGCTCAGCGGCCATGGCTCACGGGCCCAGCCGCTCCGCGGCATGTGGGATCCTCCCGGCCCGGGGCATGAACCCGTGTCCCCTGCATCGGCAGGCGGACTCCCAACCACTGCACCACCAGGGAAGCCTCGTAGAAGGTTTTTGACACACTATAGCAGATGTGCAAATGTCAGATATTCTTTTTGACTTGCTGCCAGATATTTTTATCCCCTTCTATGATTTCTTTTCCCAAATTTTGTAGGCAGACATGAGTTTGGCAGTTGCTATAGAAATGGAAAAATTATAAGACATGCTGAACTACTGAATAACTAGATCTAGCTTTGAAATATATTTTTTTCTACCTTCTTTCCTCCTAATTAATTATAGCTTTGAACATTTGGGTCGCAGATAAATTGATAGGAGGTTTTGCCCCGCTCTGGCTGAAATGATCATAATATAGTGAGTAGTTCTTCAAATTGGGTGACCCCAGACTGTGATAAATAGAACTTTGTGAAACAGTAGCAGTATTTCAAATGACAGTGTTTGAGGCTGTGACAGTGGCATGATGCCAGTGGAGATAGCTAATAACAAGGGTTTCTGTTGGACAGAAAACATAAGAAAGTAGCTTTAAAAAGTCAGTAGAATTCAGTGTTCAAGGTAATCTTAAGCAATGTTGATTTGTCTGATGTTGTTTGCAATTAAGTCTTTGTGACCAGGAAATTCAGGTATAGGTGAGGAAAGGGGAAAGGGTCCTCGGAATTATTAAAAATACTTAGGTGTATGTATCATTGTGTACCTTCCCTTTTCCATCTCTCTGTCAACGTGGAAGTCTCAGAAGGGAACACATGAAAGCAGTCATTGTGAGATGACTAGCAAAGAGAGAGATGGACCCAGCACTCGGTTTTTCCCTTTCAGAATTCATTGTGCAAGGACAAATCAGAGTCGAGGTTTTCAGGGGGTACTAAAAAACACCTTGTCGGTGAGGGGGACTCTCCACTTGGGTCCAAAAAAAGAGATGGCAACAGTAATACCAAATCAAAGCATGAGCACTGGTGCAGAGCATCATCACAGCCCACTCACGCTGGGTGTTTCTTGTGTCTCTACGTGTGTCAGTCGAAGGAGTATAAAGCCATATTGTGGTTTTGGTCCCATGTCCTTGCTTGCTCTTGGAGTAAGACCCATTGTCATGAGTTTATTGGCATTTTAAATTACCGTTTCAGATATTTCTTTGCGTCCTTTGCCCTGTTTTCTATCATTTTTTAAATCATTGGTGTAATAGAAGTTATATCTTTCCTGTTTTTGTACATGCCATGTAGTTTTATAGTGTCTTTTTCATGTAGATATTTTTAGCTTGTACAAAGTCAAAGCATTCAATCTTTCATGATTGCAAGCTTCGGCGTCATATTTAGGAAGTCTGCTCCTGACCCAAGTTTCTAAAAATGTTCATCTCATTTCTGTCTAGGCCAGGTTTTTCTTTTTTACAAAAACATTTTATTATTTTTGCTGTCTTATCATTCCATGATTGATTGTAATACAAGGTGAGAGATACAAATTCAAGTTTATGTATCTTTTTAAATGATTAACCTTATGAGACCAGGGACTCTATCCATCCCCACCATCTTGATAGAGTATGTAGTGCAGAGTGGGCTCTGAATAATTATTGAACAAATGAATGAATAAGCTACATCTGGAACCTCATGGCTCCCTATGGTATATGTGAGTCACAAACTCAAAGGTTAATAATAATCTGATAACTGCCTATTAAATTAGAGAACTGAGTTACAAGGGCTCTATAGTAGTAAAAAAAAGAGGAATCTTTTACATCTAGGCTCTAGAAAGTGTTTGGACATTATAAAGACAATTTTAAAGACACAATACGCTGACTTATTTTAATCACGTGAGAGATGGCATGGTGAAAGCTTTTGACTGAAACAAATTCAGGTGTGAATTCTAATCTTTGAAGTCCTTGTTTTTTAATCTGGATTTTGTTACTAACGTAGACTCAGTTTTTCTGTCTTTTTTTTTCTGCTTTGTCCTCACATGTCCTTTCCTCTGAGCTCACATGGAGCGAGCGAGCGAGCTCTGGTCTCTTTTCTTCTAAGGATACTAATCCCGTTGTATCAGGGCCCCACCAACATGACCTCATTTAACCTTAACTATTTCCTTACTTCAGATGCAGCCACTGGGCTTCATATACGAATTGGGGAGGACACCTATATTCAGTCCATAACATTTCAACCTGGTCCCCCCAAATTCATGCCCTTCTCACATGCAGAATACATTCATTCCATCCCAACAGCTCCAAATGTTTTCATTCATTTCAGCATCAATTCTAAAGTCTAAAGTTCAAAGTATCATCTCAATATCAAATAAATCAGGTATGGGTGAGACTCAAGGTATGATTCCATCCCGAGGTAAAATTCCAGTCCAGCTGTGAACCTGTGATACCAGACAAGTTACGTGTTTCCAGAATTCAATGGTGGGATATTGTCCTTCCAAAGGGGAGAAATTGGGAAAAAGAAATAAAACCTAGCAAGGTAGATTACCGTCAGATTGTAAGGCTCTCAAGAATAATCTTTGATTTGATGCTCTGTGCTTCAGACCCCTCCATCTTTAATGTGGGACTAAAACTGCTTACTTTCCAGGGACAGTGTAGGAATTGCAGTGTTAGTGTACACAAAGCATCTAGCATGGCACCTGTGAGAACAGATGTATTAATTCTAGTTGTCCTTTTCAGCCCTCCTCTAAGCATCCTTCTAGAGTTCTCAGAATTTGAGAGGTCTGTCAGTACACGTTAGCATGACAGTCTTTAAAGTGTGTGTTCCTTATGTAAACTTTGACATGTGAGTCATTTCCTAGTATGAGTATGTGCTGTTCTCTAATCTGTCATTGTGGACTGAGTGTAAAGAGTCAGATTGAACGGTTTTGTGTGTGTGTGTTCAGTGTAGAGTATTTTAAATTAATAAAAAAGAGCCAGGTTTAATGAAATGTAGACTGCAAAGTTTCAGGTGACTTGCAATTAAATAGGCTGTTGTCCAAACGATCACACAGTTAATGTAGTTATGACAAATCCTGTACCAAGTCACACTGCTATGGACACGTGTGTCTGATGCTCCAATTAAATAAATGCCTGTTTTCATCCAGTAGAACATCCAGCAGTGTTTAAATCAGGCTTTTGAATTACCCTTTCAATGAGTCATTCGTATGTTCACGTGCTCACATAAAATAAACTAGATGCTCATACGCTCTTCAGTTGCAGGGGAAATGCCAACTGAATTGCTGAATGATCCCAAGTATAACAAAAGATCTAAAGAAACTAATCATGTGTCTAGTGGGCAGCTGTGACACAGTCACTGTTGAGAGCTTGTGCCAAAGGAATAAATTATGCACTAAAGGTATTTCTCCTGTTCCACTCCCTGGACAGAAGGACCTGTTTATATTATCCTATAAAAAGCATACTGTGGGGCTTCCCTGGTGGCGCAGTGGTTGAGAGTCCGCCTGCCGATGCAGGGGACATGGGTTCGTGCCCCGGTCTGGGAGGATCCCACGTGCCGCGGGGCGGCTGGGCCCGTGAGCCATGGCCGCTGAGCCTGCGCGTCCGGAGCCTGTGCTCCGCAGCGGGAGAGGCCACAGCAGTGAGAGGCCCGTGTACCACAAATAAATAAAATAAATAAAAGAGGGAAGAAGTGGGATTTGCACACACTTGAAAAAAAAAAAAAAAAAGCATACTGTGACTGGGAACAAACAGTATTCTTACATACGTTCCCAAAAAGGCTCAGCATGGTTCTTTTTTCATAAAATAGAATTCTCTCTAGCAAACTAATGAAATATGAAAAGAAAAGAATATCATCAGTAGTACAAATTATGCTAACTGAATTTCTGTCACTCTGATTACTGTAGATGGCAAACGTTAAACTTTCCAAAGGAAACTTGACAAGATTAAATGCTACCAGAAATAACTTAGACAAACCAAGCTGGGTTTCTGCACATCTTACAAAAGCATCCACTCCCAAGCAAAATGATGAGCCAGTCTGGTTTCCATATTCTGGAACATTTTTCTCCCTTTTCAACAATGTGTCCTTTTCCTACAAATGCTTAGAACCCTCTTCTGTCAGCCACTTTGCCTAAGAGTGCTGATCTGTTGTTCTACTGCTTTAAAATGAACTTTCCCACTGAGAGCTGCATGCCTTCGCCTTACTTTTTTTTTTAAATGAGAACATCTTTTTCAATAAAGACAACATTCTCAATGACTAGAATGCTGATAATGAAAAAATATTCATAGACATTTTTCATTATTCTTTATTCTCTGGAATAAAAATAATAGTTGACAATTCTAAAAATGTATTAATTTGATTAGAAACATATTTATTCACTAGTAACGAGCATTATTTTGTTTTTCTGACAACCCTAAGCGAGTTTATATCATGTGTTAAATAATAAATACATGGGAACAGAACAGATTGACAGATGTCATGTATTTATTTTTTAAGATTGGATATTCAGGGTTGTCAGAAAAACAAAATAATGTAGAGTTTTCTTTACTTTCAAAGTATCTGTTTCATCAGGGTTGACTTTTAAGTCTCAAGCTTAAGTTTTTTCAACTGAATTATATGCAGGTAATAATTGTACATAACTGAGAAAACAAATAATATGGGTTAATAGTATTCATAGGATGAGATCATATTCTGTAGTATCTTGGCAGTAGCTTAGGACTAACGTTTAGGTACAGACTTTCTGAAAAGTGAATTTCACCTTCTATTTTTATATCTGTATTTCCTGCCATATGTAACACAGTGTGTTGCACATAATAGGACAGCCATCTGTTGAATGAATGAATGAATGAATGAGAGAATGAGCACGATAGACTTAAGCTCCTTTAACAGTCCTTGGTCCAAACTAACCATTAGAGCCCATTCTGTTACTCTGTCCTCTATCATTTGATGAGTACTCATTTGCCAGTGTAGACAAGCAAGGTCAAGTGCTAGTAGGTAATTTCATATCCTGTCATTCACAAAAGTGATATAGAAACGCTGTTTCTTTAAAAATTACTGTAATAGAGTTTTACCTAGGACTGTATAAAACTTTTTTTTTTTTTTTTTTTTTGGTACGCGGGCCTCTCACAGCTGTGGCCTCTCGCGTTGCGGAGCACAGGCTCCAGACGCGCAGGCTCAGCGGCCATGGCTCACCGGCCCAGCCGCTCCATGGCACGTGGGATCTTCGCGGACCGGGGCACGAACCCGTGTCCCCTGCATTGGCAGGCAGACTCCCAACCACTGCGCCACCAGGGAAGCCCTGTATAAAACATTTTTTAAATGTTCATTCTGCTCTTTCTTGAGCCTAACCATCTGTACCTAAAACAAACCTGAAAAATATGTAACATCCTTTGCTACAATATGGTGAGAATTGAACTATAATTAAGTGAATTCTCTTTCCCGTTTGGAGTATGTCAGTAAAATGAGCAGAGAAGAACAGCTAATAATTGAGATTAAAAATGTGCTTGTCGGGGCTTCCCTGGTGGCGCAGTGGTTGAGAGTCCGCCTCCCGATGCAGTGGACACGGGTTCGTGCCCCGGTCCGGGAGGATCCCACATGCCGCAGAGCGGCTGGGCCCGTGAGCCATGGCCGCTGAGCCTGCGCATCCGGAGCCTGTGCTCCGCAGCGGGAGAGGCCACAACAGTGAGAGGCCCGCGTACCGCCAAAAAAAAAAAAAAAAAAGAAAAAAAAAATGTGCTTGTCTAGGTGACTATGTGGTTTGGGCAGACATTGCCAGAAAAATTACTTTTGAGGCAAGGATTTTTCAACAGGTAGATGAAAGTACGCTTAAACTGAATTATTGCTTCATTTGTGTTTTTCTTGACTGTGGACTTAGAATAATGAGCTGTCCTTGGGTCCCCAAGTATAGAAGCAGAAGTGCTTTGTAGAGGGCTGGCACTGAGGTTGGTGAGATTTCCTAGCATTCAAATATAGACGGTGCCTTGCAGTCTCTATTATCTGAGTAATGTGGGCGTCCGGCAGCCCCAAGCAAGACTGTCTTTGTCGGTGTCTCTGGTCTCAGCTGCCTTCCCCACTCTCCTGTCTACCTGCTGTGATGAGCGTGGCTTGCCTTGCATCTTCGGTTTTGAAGGGAAGCAGCAACTTCCAGGCTGAGGTGAGCTCTCCTGCAGGTCAGTAGATTCTCCAGAGCCCCGTAGCATCCTGCACCCCTGCTGCCACTGTAGCTATTTAGGATCTGTTATTGTGACTGTTCACTCTGCCCAAATGGGTACCTTTCCTCATCTTTGACATACCCACTGAGATGCCAGCTGAATACGTTGAATAATGGGTTGTACACTTTCAGATGGCATTTTTCCTCTCGGATACGTCATTTACAAACAAAGGAACGAGTAGAATGTCATCAGGTATTTAGCCACCTCTCCACACCTCCTCAACAGGCTGGTCCAAGCCTTGTTACTTCACATGTATAGGGAAGCCTGGTGGTCTGAACCCTAGTGCCCACCAGGCCCCACAGACCTACGTCTGTGGAAGTTTCTTTCATTCTCTCTCCCCCAGGCAGGTAAGCTATTTGGGACAGGCAAGAAACACAGATGGACTTCTCAGTGTTAGGAGTGGGGAGTTAAATGTAGGAGCTGAAGGTAGCATCCAGGTGTGATATTGTTGTTAATAAGAAATACGTGTTTGGTCTTTGCCCCAGGTTCTGGCACAGAGCTCTTAAAACCTTTCTAATTTCCTGAGTGATAGGGATGAGAGGAGCATCTTTTGTTATTCATAATAAGCCCCTTTCACTGAGACCTGAGTTGGTTAATGAGATGACTGGTGACAAGATGCTCCTGAGAGCTTCAGGATGACGGCTGGTTCCCAGAGGAACCAACCATGTGGTTAGACAGTTTGGACTTTCAGCCGCACCCTCCAACCACTGGGAAGAGGATAGGGGCAGAGGATTGAATTAATCACCAATGGTCAGTGATTTAATCAATCAAGCCTACATAATGGAACCTTCACAAAAACCCCAAATGAAGGGGTCTGGAAAGCTTCTGGGTCGCCGAATGCATCCATGGGCCAGGAGGGTAGCACACCCAACTCCAAGAGGACAGAAGTCTTGCTCTGGGGATCCTTCTGGACCTCTTGGTCTAGCTGTTCCTATATATCCTTTATAATACCCTTTATAATAAACTGGTAAGAGTTAGAACAGTATCCACCCTGAGGAGGAGGTCATGGCAGACCATGATTTGTAGGCAAAGCAGACAGAAGTGTGGGTAACTTGGGGACTTACTACTTGTGGCTGGCATCTGAAGGTGGCGGGGGGGCAGTCTTGTAGGACTGAGCCTTCAACCTGTGGGATCTTCACTAAGTCCAGGTAGTTAGTGTAAGAATTAAATTATAGGACACCCAGTTGGTGTGTCCAGAGAATTAGAGAATTGATTGGTGTGGAAAACCCACACACTTGGTGTTATAAATGTTGTGAGTAGAGAAATAGTTGTCCCACCAGGCCATCTGAATTAATGTACATTTTTAAAGCACAGTCATTGAGAACACAGACCCTAGCTAGACTACTTAACCTCTATGAGCCTCCATTTCCACAACAGCAAAATAGAAATATTAGTACCACCAGGCTCATTGAGTTATGTGGAGGATTACGTGATTTAATATTTACAGATAATTTAGAAATTTCCTGGCCTGTAGTAAGAAGTAATGCTTAATTAAATGAATGAATAAAGTAGAAGGAAGCTATTTTTTCCTGTCTTACTTCGTCCTCTGTTTTCTTTTTTTTTTTTCTCATGGATAATTCATTTCCTTCTTTTAAAAAAATACTTATTTATTTATTTGGCTGCACCAGGTCTTAGTTGTGGCACACGGGATCCTCGTTGTGGCATGCAGGATCTTTCAGTTGTGGGATCTAGGTTCCCTGACCATGGACAGAACCCGAGTCCACTGCATTGGGAGCTCGGAGTCAACCACTGGACCACCAGGGAAGTCCCGATAATTCATTTTCTATTCCTATTTATACTTTTTATCATTAGCCCTTGATATTCAGCTAATATCTTTACATTATACTTCCCTTTGATTACCGTGAAGGGCTAAATAATAGCAAAAAAAAGAAAAAAAAGGAAACCAAAAAACAAAACATAATTTGCTATTGAAATATTCCTACTTAAGGGTACAACAGAAAATGTTTATTCACTGAGTTGAGAACACCAGTGTTTATATATTATTTCTTCCTGATTTTTATTTTTCATTATAAACACAAAGAGGACCTTCATACTATGAGAAAAGAATTAGCATGCATTTCTTCTCTACTCTTGAAAATAGCTTGTTAATATGACACTTATCTAAAAACAATCATGTATTCCACCTGCATCAGTGATTCTCAACCAGGGCAATTCTGCACATCCTCCTTCCTGCAAAAGGCATGTTTGGCAGTGTCTGGAGACATTTTTGGGTTTGCATAATTAGGGAAAAAATGCAACTGGTGTCTAGTGGGTAGTGGCTAGGGATGCTGCTAAGCATCTTAAAATTCACAGGACAGTTCCCCATGACAAAGAATTATCCATCCTAAAACGTCAGTAGTACCAAGGTTGAGAAACTCTGATTTATATAAATCCATCATCGATAAAATTCCTGTGCTCTCTCTTCCTGGGACCAGGACACCCCTTTCTTCCCACCACTATATACTATCTTCATCTCTTAAGACACTCAGCTTATAATAGAGAAGACAGAGAGCAAAAGGGTAACTGAGTCGAGATAATTTTGTGAAACTAATAATGTTCTGGGACACCATGGAAGCAGGCTGCACTATCTCAGGAATGACTCCAGAAGGAATCATTCATGAAGATTTTATAGGTGATCTCTGACCATGTTCGTACATTTCCAGTGTCCTTTCTATTCATCTAACATCATCATACAACTCGAATGTCACAATAAATAGTTATAAAATCATTACTGTTATAAATGATCAGTGTTATAAAAAGTGTTTTGATGTTTGTCTTTTGAAAGTATTTATCTTCTTGACATTTCAGACAGTACATAGAGCATATCAAGTTAAGCCAGGCCCTCCAGCCACCCAAACATGTGTGTTCACGTGACTTGAACCAAATGGGATCTCTGCTTACACGGCACACAGCAGATAAGAATCTACAACTCAAGGTATCACCTTGCACCTAACGGAAGGAAGAAGGCAGAACTGTAGAACTCGATGAGAGTGTAACACTGACATCAAACTAGGCCATTATGGGCTTCCCTGGTGGCGCAGTGGTTGAGAGTCCGCCTGCCGATGCAGGGGACACGGGTTCGTGCCCCGGTCCGGGAGGATCCCACATGCCGCGGAGCAGCTGGGTCCGTGAGCCATGGCTGCTGAGCCTGCCTGTCCGGAGCCTGTGCTCTACAAGGGGAGAGGCCACAGCAGTGAGAGGCCCGCATACCGCAAAAAACAAAAAACTAGGCCATTAGCAGTCTGAGAGTCTGAATTATAGGGAGTAAACACTCCCTATAAGTTCTGAATAGATTTATCCAGTTTTGATAGCTGTCTTTTAAAAGTATATTCTACATTGAACACTTGAATTATGTTCATGATAATTTTGATATATATACACATATATACACACATACCACATTTTCTTCATTCATCTGTTTATGGACATTTAGGTTGCTTGCATATCTTGGCTATTGTAAGTAGTGCTGCTATGAACATTAGGGTGCATATATCTTTTCAAAATAGTGTTTTCATTTTTTCCAGATATATACCCAGGAGTGGAATTGCTGGATCATATGGTAGTTCTATTTTTAGTTGTTTAAGGAACCTCCATAGAGTTTTCCATGGTGGCTGCACCAGTTTACATCCCCACCAACGGTTTGTAAGGGTTCCCTTTTCTCCACACCCTCCCTAATATTTGTTATTTGTAGGCTTTTTGATGACAGCCATTCTGACAGGTGTGAGCTGATACCTCATTGTGGTTTTGATTTGCATTTCTCTAATAATCAGTGATGTTGAGCATCTTTTCATGTGCCTGTATGTCCTCTTTGGAAAAATGTCTCTTCAGGTCTGTTGCCCATTTTTTGCTTGGATTGTTTTTTGATATTGAGTTGTATGAGCCATTTATATACTTAGGATATTAATTAACCCCTTGTGGGTCATATCATTTGCAAATATTTTCTCCCATTCTCTAGGTTGTCTTTTTACTTTGTCAAAGTTTTCCTTTGCTATGCAACAAGCTTTTAGGTTTAATTAGGTCCCATTTGTTTATCTTTATTTCTTTTGCTTAGGATACAGATCCAAAGAAATATTGCTACAATTTATGTGAAAGAGGGTTCTGCCTATGTTCTCTTCTAGGATTTTTGTGGGTTCAGATCTTATATTTAGGTCTTTAATCCATTTTGAGTCCATTTTTGTACATAGTGTGAGGAAATGTTCTATTCTCATTGATTTACATGTAGCTGTCCAGTTTTCCCAGCCCCACTTGTTGAAGAGACTGTCTTTTTTCCATTGTATATTCTCATCTCCTTTGTCATAGATTAATTGACCATAGGTGCATGCGTTTATCTCTCAGCTCTCTATTATGTTCCATTGATCTATCTGTCTATTTTTGTCTTAGTACCATGCTGTTATGATTACTGTAGCTTTATAGTATAGTTTGAAGTTTGGGAGAGTGATACCTCCAGCTTCTTTTTCCCTCAAGATTGCTTTGGTAGTTGGGGATCTTTTGCTGTTCCATGTGAATTTTAGGATTATTTGTTCTAGTTCGGTGAAAAATTTCATGGGCATTTTGATAGACATTTCATTAAATCTGTAGATTGCTTTGGGTAGTATGGCCATTTTAACAGTATTAATTCTTCCAATCCAAGAGCATGCATTTCTTTGTATCATCTTTAGTTTCCTTCGTTAATGTTTTATAGTTTTCAGAGTATAGACCTTTCACCTCCTTGGTTAAGTTTATTTCTAGGTATTTTATTCTTTTAGATGCGATTTTAAGTGGGATTTTTAAAAATGTTTTCTGATAGTCCATTATTAGTGTATAGAAACACAACATATTCCTATATATTAATCTTGTATCCTACAACTTTGCAGAATTTATTTATTAGTTCTCATAGTTTTGGGGTGGAGGCTTTAGGCAAATAGTGACAATTTTACCTCTTCCCTTCGAATTTGGATACCTTTTATCTCTTTTTCTTGTCTGATTGCTTTGGCTAGGACTTCAAATACTATGTGAAATAGAAGTGGTGAGAGTGGACATCCTTGTCTTGATCCTGAATTTAGAAAAAAGGCTCTCAGCTTTTCACTGTTGAGTATGATGTTGGCCGTGCATTTGTCATAAATGGCCTTTATTAAGTTGAGATATGTCCCTTCTATACCCACTTTGATGAGAGTTTGTTTATCATGAATGGATGTTAAATTTTGTCAGGTGCTTTTTCTGCCTTTATTGAGATGATCACGTGGTTTTTATTCCTCCTTTTATTAATGTAGTGTATCGCATTGATTGATTTGCAAATGTTGGACCATCTTTATGTCCCTGGAATAACTTGTTCATGGTATATGATCCTTTTTATATATTGTTGGATTGAGGATTTCTGCACCTGTGTTTATCAGAGATATTGGCTTGTAATTTTCTTTCCTTTTTTTTTTTTTTTTTTTCCTTTGGTAGTGTCTTTGTTTTTTGTATCAGGGTAATGTGGCCTCGTAGAATGAATTTGGGAATATTCCACCCTCTTCAGTTTTTTGGAATAGTTTAAGAAAGATAGGTATTAGTTTTTTTAATATATATATGTGTGTATATATATATATATGTGTATATATATATATATATATATATATATATATATATATATATACGTATATATATATGTTTGGTAGAATTCCCATGTGAAGCCATCTGGTCCTGGACTTCTGTGTGCTAGAAGTTTTTTTATTACAAATTCAATTTCGCTACTAGTGATTAGTCTGTTCAAATTGTCTGTTTCTTCTTGTTTCAGTCTTGGCAGGTTTTATGTTTCTAGAAATTTGTTCACTTCATTTAGGATGTCCAATTTACTGCCATTTAACTGTCATTTTTTTGTGATTATTTTTTGAATCTCTGTGGTATTGATTGTTGTTTCTCGTTTTTAATTTCTTATTTATTTGGGTCCCCTCTCTTTTCTTCTTGGTGAGCCTGAATAAAGGTTTATCAATTTTCTTTATCTTTTCAAAAAACCAGTTCTTGGTTTCATTGACCTTTTCTGTTTTTTTGACTTTATTTCCTCTTTAATCTTTATTATTTTCTTTCTTCTGCTGACTGTGGGGTTTGTTTGTTGTTCCTTTTCTAATTCTTTTAGGTGGTAGGTTAGGTTGTTTATTTGAGATTTTTCTTGTTCCTAGAGGAAGGCCCGTATCAGTATAAACTTTCCTCTTCTTAGAACTACTTTTGCTACATCCCGTAGATTTTGAATTTTCATGTTTCCATTTATATTTGTCTTGAGGAATTTTCTGATTTCTTCTTTCATTTTGTAATTGACCCATTGGTTTTTTAGCAGTATTGAATATGTTGTTTAGTCTCCACATGTTTTTTTCCTGTTTTTCTTTCCGAGATTGATTTCTAGTTTTATACCATTGTGGTCGGAATAAATGCTTGATATAATTTCTATCCTCTTAAGTCTTTTGAGGCTCATTGTGTGGCCTAGTATGTGATCTGTCCTGGAGAATGATCCATTTGCACTTGAAAAGAATGTGTGTTCTTTTGTTTTTGCATATAATGTTCTATAGATATCTATTAAATTCAGCTGATCTACTGTATCATTTAAAACCACTGTTGCCTTATTGATTTTCTGTCTGGATCTGTCCATTGATGTCAATGGCATGTTAAAGCCCTCTACTATTATTGTATTTTTGTCAATTTCTCCCTTTATTTCTTTTATATTTTGGTATTGGGTGCATATATGTTAACAAGTGTGATATCCTCTTCTTGTATTCATCCCATTATCATTATATAATGGCCTTCTCTGTCTTTTGTTATATAACCTTTGTTATATAACCTTTGTTTTAAAGTCTATTTTGTCTGATGAACATTGTCGCCTCTGCTTTGATGTTGCTTCTGTTTGTGTGAAAGATCTTTTTCCTTACTCTTGCTTTCAGTTTGAGTGTGTTTAGCCCTGAAGTAAGTCTCTTGCAGGCAGCATATTGAAAGGTCTTGTCTTTTTTATCCAATCAGCCACCCTGTGTCTTTTGATCGGAGCATTTAGTACATTGATATTTAAAGTAATTATTGATAAGCATGTATTTATTGCCATTTTATAACTTGTTTTCTGGTTATTTTTGTAGTTCTCCTATGCTGATTTTCTTTTTCTTTTCTTCCCTTATGGTTTGATGATTTCCTTTAGTAGTATCCTTGGGTCCCTTTCTTTTTGGTTTTTGTGTATCTATTGTAGGTTTTTGATTTGTGGTTATCATGGGGTTCATGTATGTTGACCCATAATTATGTCTACTTGTTTTAAACTGGTAGTCATTTAAGTTCATACACATTCTAAAAGATCTACATTTTTTTTACTCCTCTCCCCACCATTTTGTGGTTTTGATATATTATTTTATATCTTCAAGTTTATCACTTTATTGTTTATTGTAATTATAGTTGCTTTTACACTTTTTTGTCTTTTTTTTTTTTTTTTTTTTTTTGCAGTACACGGACCTCTCACTGTTGTGGCCTCTCCCGTTGCGGAGCACAGGCTCTGGACGCGCAGGCTCAGCAGCCATGGCTCAGCCGCTCCGTGGCATGTGGGATCTTCCCGGACCGGGGCACGAACCCGCGTCCCCTGCATCAGCAGGTGGACTCTCAACCACTGCGCCACCAGGGAAGCCCTACACTTTTTTGTCTTTTAATCTACACACTGGCTTATTTAAGTGATCTTCAGTCCTTACTACATATTTACCTTTCCTAATGGGATTTTCCCTTTCCTGTCGATTCTTATTTTTTCCATTTGGAGAAGACACTTCAACATTTATTTTAGGGTAGGTTTAGTAGTGATGAATTCTTTTAGTTTTTGCTTTACTGGGAAGTTCTTTATCTCTCCTTCTATTCTGCATGATAATTTTGCTGGGCATAGTATCCCAGATGGCAAGTTTTTTCCTTTCAGCGCTTTGAATATATCATTCTACTCCCTTCTGGTCTGCAAAGTTTCTGCAGAGAAACCAGCTGACAGCCTTATGAGAATTCCCTTGTGACTCTTTGTTTTTCTCTTGCTGCCTTTAGAATTCTCTATTTATATTTAACTTTTGCCATTTTAATTATCATATATCTTGGTGTGGGTCTGTTTGGGACCCTCTGTGCTTTCTCTACCTGGATATCTATTGCCTTCTTCAGGTTAGGGAAGTCTTCAGCCATAATTTCTTCAAATATATTTTTTATCCCAGATTCTCTCTTCTCCTTCAGGAACCTCTATAATGCAAATGTTGGAATATTTAATGTTATCTCAGCAATATCTTAGATTGCTTTAATTTTTTTAAATTGATTTTTATTTTTGGCTGCATTAGGTCTTCAGTGCTGCATGAGGTATCTCTCTAGTTGCGGCGAGCGGGGGCTACTCTTGGTTGCAGTACATGGGCTTCTCATTGCAGTGGCTTCTCCTGTTGAGGAGCGTGGGCTCTAGGCACATGGGCTTTGGTAGTTGTGGCACACGGGCTCTAGAGAGCAGGCTCAGTAGTTGTGGCACACAGGCTTAGTTGCTACATTGCATATGGGATCTTCCCGGACCAGGGCTTGAACCTGTGTCCCCTGCATTGGCAGGTGATTCTTAACCACTGCGCCACCAGGAAAGCCCTGCTTTAATTTTTTCTTTAACATCTTTATTGGAATATAATTGCTTTACAATGTTGTGCTAGTTTCTGCTGTATAAGAAAGTGAATCAGCTATACATATACATAAATCTCCATATCCCCTCTCTCTTCCTGCTTCAATTTTTTAAAATTTGTTTTTCTTCTGTTCTTGTTGGCTGATTTCCATTTTTCTATCTTCCAGATCACTTATGCATTCTTCTGTGTCACTTAGTCTGCTATTCATTTCCTCTAGTGTGTTTTTTATTTCAGCTATTGAATTATTAATTTATTTATTTTAATATTTTCTAGTTCCTTGTTAAAATGTTTGGATCAATTCTTTTTCCTAATTCGGTTAACATTTTTATTACCAATGTTTTGAATTCTTTGGTAACTTGTTTATTTCTGTTTTACTAATTTTGGGGGAGTTTTCTTTCATTTGAGAGTAGTTTCTCTGCCTTCTAATTTTACTTAACTTTCTCTGCCTCTATGAATTCAGGTGAAACAGTTACATATTGCTGTCTTGAAGAGGTATTCTTATGTGGGAGCATGCCTGTGAAGACTGTCTATGCCCACTGCTTTTGGTGGGAAGCCTAGATCTGATGTGGATGCCAGTTACGTCTCTTCTCTGGGTTTGCTTTAGTTCTCATCTTGGTAGGAGGTGGAGCTGGAGTTGGAGGGGCTAGAGCCAGCACCAGGCGTGAGGCTGGGCTTTCTCTCTGCTCAGTGGCTGTCATTGCCCTATTAGGGGTGGAGTCTGATCCCAGGTTCTGGAGGCAGAAGACCTGAGGGTTGGGCTTGAGCTGTCTCTGTTACCTTTAAGTGTGTGTTTTTCTCTCTCTCCAGACCAGGATATCTGATTCAGAGGAGGGCAAGGGCCTGTGTGCATACAGAGGTCCAGTGTGCTCTGCTTAGCTCAGACACAGCCCACGTTCAAGTCTTTGCCTGGTCATGGGAGCCCAGATCCAGTGCCACACTGGCATTCTCTGAGTGGGACCAGAGCATTCGCTTGGCTTGAGCTGTAGTGCTTGGCAAGGCTGTCACAGGAAACCTGGCAGCTACGAGGGCAGACCTCTCTCTGCCCCTGCCTCAGGTGCAAACCAGCACGGGTGGCCTTCTCATGAGCAGAGTCCAGCTTCTCCAGTCTTTCTGTCTGTCCCAGTGGTCCTCTAGTCAGTCAAGGGGGCTTGTCTTCTCTCTGTAGGACCCCGGGACTAGGGTGCCCAGTCTGTGTTTCGACCCACTCACTCCCCAGAGCCGGTTCCCGCTGATGCAATCTCCCTTTAGTGCCACATCCACTCCCAGGGGCAGTGATCCTGACCCTATTACTTTTATTCCCTTCCTACCCAGTTATGAGTGGGTGTTTCTTCCACCCTTGGTTGTGCAGGTCTGCCAGCTTCCGGTTAGTTTTCAGTGAGAACTCTTCCCCACGTAGATGGATTTCTGTTGTGTTTGTGGGGGGAGGTGAGCTGCATATCCTCTTACTCCCCCATCTTGATCTCCGCCCTCAGGAAACTATTTTACAGGCAATAAATGTGTCACATTTTATCTAGTTTCATAAATGTTTCATTATTATATGTTTGTATAATTATTTGTTTTTGTAGTTTATCATTAATGTAATCCACTTTATTACAGCAAGCTCAGATTTTTAAAAAAGAAAACAAATCACTTGACAGAATACATATTTTCATGTTGTTTATTCAAGACTATTCTGAGACAGTCTCAGAAATGTGGGAGGGAAGTAGGATTGGGCAGAAGGTAGAAGGTTGGTCTTCAGTCTGACTCTAATCTACTTGGAAAGAAGAACATCCACCAGTGTAAAACTTAGTGCATCTGCATGAATGGAAATCAACTGAATTGATTTTTGAGGGACTTTTTCCTACGCTGCCATTTAAAAACTCAATACCATGTAATGTTCTAGGATAAGGTCATTACAAAGATCAACAGAACAAAATATAAAGTTTTACTTAATGCATGAAGATGACACATTTGCAGAAGCCTTTAATTATACAAGTTTTCAGTGAAATTTGCGGTTTTAATTTAATTACAAATCTATAATGTGCACGTAGGCATCGTGCTTTCCAGTACTAAGAAATCCATTCTTCCGCTGATGTGTGAAGGATTTAAATGGCCATCAACTCTGAACACTAATAGATTTTCTCTTTTTCCCTCTTGAATCTGCAGAGCATGTATTGCTGTTGCCCAAAGGGTTCTGAGCAGCGTTTCCGAGCATATTTTAGAATTAAATATTAAACTTCTACTAAATCATAATGCCGAAGTGAAAAAATGTCAGCAGTAATTCTACCCTCAAGATTATGACAATAGAACTTTCTTTCTTCCATTAAAAATAAGAAGCATCAATAACAAGATTTGTATGCAGAAGTTTTTATTCTTTAAAAATTATTTGCTTACAAGTGGTAGTATTCTTTTGAAAGTCAGCTAAAGTCAGCTAAAGTGTTTGTGCTAATAACAATTTCAGGCTTATTACTAAGTTACTGTTAGGCAGCACTGTTTTATGGTTTTTAAATTGGTAAACATATAAACACAGGTGTGTGTGATATATGGGTATATGTGTATTCAGTCGATTAAAAAAACAAAAAGCATCACTCGACCATTACTGTGTAAAGTAGCAAAGCAACATCAACTGAATATTAGGATGAATTCAAACAACCAGAAGACAGACTCTTGCATAAGGATATGCATCATCTAAATCTAGATAGGATTCTTTTTTTTTTTTTTTTTTTGGTAGGTTTTTTTTTTTTTTTTTTTTTTTTTTCAAATCTCCTTAGTATGACAGCTTTAGTCTCGTTTCTATAGTTAACATGGGGGCATAGGAAACTCAAACCCTGGACCATCTGGCACAAAAGCCCATGTTTTGAAAATTGCATTCTTTTACTGCCACATCACCTATTTTTTTGGCTGCACCATGTGGCATGAGGGATCTTAGTTCCCTGACCAAAGATCAAACCCGTGCCCCCCTACAGTTGGAAACTCGGAGTCTTACCCACTGGACTGCCACGGGAGTCCCTCAGCTGCTTTTTTATGTACATTAAATTTGAGCAAAAGAGCCCTCACCTCTTTGTCCCAAAGATTGTTGCATGAAAGTAACCAAGATTTGAATAGTTAAATTTAAGCCTCGGCTTTCTCCAAGCACGGAGTCATAAGCACTGCTAATAAGTGCTTAACGTGGCAGATAGTCCCTTTTGTCAGTTGTGAGCTGCTTTACCGAAACCGCTCATTCCCTCTGAGACCATCCTCATATCTGCGTGACGTTTAGCTTTATCTTTCAGCCAGGGCTTCTGACTTTGGACCTTCATTTGCATTGATTTTGCCTCTTCTGCCAGTTTGCGTAGGACTTTGGCCCTGGCTTTCATCTTGATCAGTTCAGTAATGCCAACACCACTGTGATGTGATGCTGTCCGCTTCTTTGTTTATCTGGGAACATTTTTCTCTCGTTGTCTCTCAAACTCATTATGAGGATTATGCTCCCCAAGGCTTTTGGCAGGGGTTCCATGATATCCATTGGATCATAGAACTTCCTTTCTGCAATTGATTCCCTGCAAGGTAGGCAAAAAAATATTTGTTTTTTCTTACTGCCCTTTCCTAAAATTCCATGTGAAATGCTTTGTTTATTTGTTTTTCTCCAACTTAGTTAGATTTATGAACTCCACTCAAGATCAATATACAATTTTAACTTGGTCAGTCCTCATTTTCCAGAATTTTATCAATCACTTGTCTTAGATGATTTTATAGCTTATTTGTTGTTGTCTCATTTAGACACCAACAAGCGCCTGGAAGCACTTTACTAAAAGTAAAAACTTGTGGTTGGTACTAGCAGCATTCTTGGTAAATAAAAGTAGATACGCAGAATAATATAAAGTAGACAGTGGAATACTATACTAGCATTGATTTTGTTTCTGAGATTTCAAATATAAACTAAAATATTTTCCTAAAACGTAGGTATCAACAACTTAATATAGGAAAAAAACTTAATTGAGGTTGTTTATCAGAATGTTGTAGGCAAGTGTTCTAGCCTGGTGTTAGGATGTTAGTGTCCTTATCCTTTGAGAATTTCTAAATACATTGGTAGAAAGGTGTATATATATAAACCTTATGAGACTCCAGCACGTGTGTATATATATATGTGTATGTGTGTGTGTGTGTGTGTATACATGCATACATATACATATATATATTTATGATATTACTAGAAATGCAACATCTGAGTACATTTTGTTTTAGAGTGGAAAAATTCTTTATCTTGATTGGTGTGGTGGTTAACCACGTGTATACACTTATCAAAATTCATCAAATTATGCATTTTGTAAGATCCATGCATTTTGCTAATGGAAATTTTACCTTAGAAAAAATATTTTTAAAAATTGAAAAAATTAAAAAATAAAGAAAAAGAAAAAAATATTTTTTTAAAAAAGAAAATATATGGGCTTCCCTGGTGGCGCAGTGGTTGAGAGTCCGCCTGCCGATGCGGGGGACACGGGTTTGTGACCCGGTCCGGGAGGATCCCACCTGCCGCAGAGCGGCTGGGCCCGTGAGCCATGGCCATTGAGCCTGCGCGTCCGGAGCCTGTCCTCCGCAACGGGAGAGGCCACAACAGTGAGAGGCCCGCGCACCGCAAAGAAAATATTGGTAAAACATGTATACTAATGTATATTTATAAATTTAGTTTTAGTTACTTTATTTATTTATTTTTGGCCATGTTGGGTCTTTGTTGCTGTGCACAGGCTTTCTCTAGTTGCAGTGAGCGGGGGCTACTCTTCTTTGTGGTGCGCGGGCTTCTCATTGCGGTGGCTTCTTTTGTTGTGGAACATGGGCTCTAGGCGCATGGGCTCTAGAGCGCAGGTTCACTAGTTATGGCACATGGGCTTAGTTGCTCCACGGCATGTGGGATCTTCCCGGACCAGGGCTCAAACCCGTGTTTCCTGCATTGGCAGGCGATTCTTAACTACTTTGCCACCAGGGAAGTCCCACTAATGTATGTTTAGACTTAAGTCTAAAAAATATCTCATGGTCTATAAGGGGCAACTGAGATAGCTGTTTAGTCATCTTACTTTCTTCTGTCTTACACTGATAAGCTATTTGAATGAGAATCTCCATCTTCATTTTCATTTCTTCTCCACACCTTCTCTTTCCCCTCTTGATATCTCACTAACATCCATATGTGTTTATAACTGTCTCTGTGGTTGACAGGCTAATAATGGCCCTTCAAATATGTCAGCATTTTAATCCCAGAACCTGTGTGAGTGTTACCTTACATGGCAAAAGGGACTTTGCAAATATATGATTAGGTAAAGGATCTTGAGGTAGGGAGATTGTCCTGGGTTATCTGGATGGGCCCAGTCTAAACACAAAGGTCTTTAAAAGGGAAAGGGGGAGATAGGAGAGTCAGAGTGAGAGACGACGTGACCACAGAGTCAGAGGTCAGAGTGATGCAGTTTCTGGCTTAAAGATGAAAGGGGACCGTGCGTCAAGTAAGGCAGGCAGCCTCTGGACGCAGGAAAAGGCAAGCAAACGTTCTCCCCTGGGAGATTCTTCACTGTTTCCAGAAGGAACACAGCTCTGCGAATACCTTGATTTTAGCCCAGTGAGACCCATTTTATATTTCTTCTCTTTTGAATTATAAGGTAATTCTTTTGAGTTAAGTGACTGCATTTGGGGTAATTTGTTACAGCAGCAGCAATCCGAATCTAATACATTGCCCTAAGCTTTAAAAATCCCTTCATACTTAAAAATTATAACAGTGAACTTTCCTAGATTTCACCTTCACCTCTTTGTACCCTCTGTCTCCTTGTAAACTTTTTCTCTAAGTGAAGGATTGTTTTTTTTAAACCTCTAGAAATCTAACTGTGGATGATTCAATGTCACTTTAAACACAGCATTCCAAATCTTAATTTGTTATATTATTTCTCAAGTTAGGGCTTCTCCAGCTCTCCCTCTTTCCCAGACATTATGGTCAGGACAAACAGCAAAGCACATGCCGCCTCCTCTCCTGATAACAGTTCCCTTGAGAATCATCATGTGGGGTCATTCGTGGGGAGAGGAGTAATCTGGAGGAAAGGGTATTTGTCAGTATTAAATGAGGTAAGAAGAGAGGCATACTCATCATTTAATAACTCCTAGCGTTATTATTTTTTTGTGCACACATCCTAGTCCTTCTGCAGAATCGATTTCTAGAAGTAGTCTGTGCTAAATATGCAAATAACATGGAGATCTGGAAATTACCTAGTGATTTGCATTATTTTATAAAACGTTTGTATGAGTATGCCATAATTTTATTGCCAGATTATGTGTGCAAAATAAATTTGTACCTCCCCAAAGGATTTCAGAGATGGATTCTCTGTACTAAAGAATTTTCTTTCTTTTCTTCAGTAACATTTTAAAATAAATCATTCAAATGAGTCCCAATGCATAATATGTTCTTTTTTTTCACTTTTTAGCTTTTTATGTCTTTTCCACAAACCATGCTTGGATAGATACTTTTAAAAGATTTTAACAGTTGAAAAGTACACAGAGCAAAATGGGAAAGAAGCATTCACCATCCTCCTCCGTGATGATGCCAGCTTAATGCTGGGGTATCTGAGGATTATTGTTAAAGAAAATAAAAGCTTCTGAAGCTGTTAATTAGACTAACTTTCTTGTTTCTTCACTGATTTATTTATTTTTTTACTGAAGGTCATGCTCAAAGTCTTAGCCTACTGGCTGCTAATTTTAGTCTTTTATTGTAGCAAGAATACTTAACATTAAATCTCCCTCTTAAATTTTTTATTTTTTTTTTTTGCCGTGTGCAGGCCTCTCACTGTTGTGGCCTCTCCCATTGCGGAGCACAGGCTCCAGACGCGCAGGCTTAGCGGCCATGGCTCATGGGCCCAGCCGCTCCGCGGCATGTGGGATCTTCCCGGACCGGGGCACGAACCCGTGTCCCCTGCATCGGCAGGTGGACTCTCAACCACTGCGCCACCAGGGAAGCCCCCTCTTAAATTTTTAAGTGTAAAATACAGTGTTGTTGACTATGGAAACGATGCTGTGCAGTGGATCTCTCTAAGGATGCATCTTGCATACTTCAGATTTATTTCCATTGATTAGCAACTCCCCATTTCCCCCTTCCTCCAGCCCCAAATAACCACCATTCTACTCTCTGCTTCTATGAGTTTGACTGTTTTAGTTTCCTCATATAAGTGGAGTCCTGCCGTGTTTGTCCTCACACTGGCTTGTTTCACTTAGCATAAAGCCCTGAGGGTTCATCCATGTTGTTGCAAATGGCAGGATTTCACTCTTTTGTAAGGCTGAATAATATTCCATTGTATGTCTATGCTACATTTTTTTTATCCATTCGTCAAAGGATATTTAGATTGTTTCTACATCTTGGCTACTGTGAATAGTGCTTCCATTGAACATTAAGGTGCTAATATCTCTTCGAAATGCTGATGTCAGTTCATTTGGATAAATACCCAAGAGTGTGATTGCTGGATCATAAAATAGTTCTGTTTATAATTTTTAAAGAAATACCTAGGGCTTCCCTGGTGGTGCAGTGGTTAAGAATCCACCTGCCAATGCAGGGGACATGGGTTCGAGCCCTGGTCTGGGAAGATCCCACATGCCATGTAGCAACTAAGCCCGTGAGCCACAACTACAGAGCCTGCGCTCTAGAGCCCGTTTGCCACAACTACTGAAGCCCATGCACCTAGAGCCTATGCTCCATAACAAGAGAAGCCACTGCAGTGAGAAGCCTGCACACTGCAACAAAGAGTAGCCCCTGCTCGCTGCAACTAGAGAAAGCCCGTGCGCAGCAATGAAGACACAATGCAGCCAAAACAAATAAATAAATAAACAAAACTGAAAACTTTGTAAAAAAAGAAAGAAACATCTATACTGTTTTCTATAGTGGCATTGGTTTTGACAATGATTTCATGGATATGACACCAAAAGCATAGGCGACAAAAGCAAAAATAATTTACAAGTAAGATGTCATCAAACCAAAAAGGCACAGCGAAGGAAATGAGTGAAAAGCAAAGCTACGGAATGAGAGAAAATATTTGCCAACTATGTACCAGATAAGGGGTTAATTTCCAAAATACATAAAGAACCCCTACAACTCAATAGCAAAAAAAAAAAAAAAACCCTAAGAAGCTAATTTTAAAATGAGCTGATTAATGACCTGATATGAAAAAGATGCTCAGTATCATTAACCCTCAGGGAAATGCAAATCAAAACCACAATGAGCTGTCAAGTCACACTTGTTAGGATGACTATTATCCAAAAAAACCCAAAAGACAGCAAGTACTGACCAAGATATGGAGAAATTGGAACTTTGGAATTTTAGTCTTCAATGTACAATACCAATATTGTGATTTATTGACCTGTAGGTAATATTCATGACAGTGGGTGGTCCATAAGGAAGCCAGTTTTACCATGTGAGCCTAGTAGTGACAGACCTTTTTCAATGTTAATGTTCTGAGTGCATCCCTCTTTGGGTTTGTTTGTCAGTTTGGTTTTGGTCTTTCTTTTGTGTTTATGTAATTTATAACTAACAAAATACTTCGTAAATAATTTTGTTTTCTGAATAAAGCAAAACTAGCAAAGTGTCTTAGGTCAATAATATGCCTAAGCCATCCTCCTTTCAAGAATGTTCTCAGTATCATTTTAGCTAGTTATTATGTTATGCAGTTACCACTGAACCATTCTAATAAGTGCTAGAGTGTTTCTAATGAAAATTATCAGAAGAGTTGTGAGAAATATTAGAATATATCTTTTATAATTTGTGATAAATAATAACATAATCAAATCTGGTTCTAAGTCTATATTTCAGAGCTTTAATTAGGTTTTACAGTTTTCTTGCTACTAAAATTCAGCATACTGGGTAAAACATCAATTATTTTAAGAAGCCAATGTCAGTAATAACATGAAACAAGCATTGGAAGAGAACGTCAGAAGTGGAGGGATTTTAGGAAACCTCTGATCTGAGCTTAAACATATAAAGAATCTGAGATCCAGAGTCTGGAAATGAATGGCCCTAGTTGGCTCTTCCTTCGGGCTGACCTTTTATGTGAGAGGAATGAATGGCTCCAATGCCGTGATATCCCAGAGGCACGGTGGGGAGCCTGACATCTGTCCATCTCCCATTATGTGTTGTCTACAGGGAGTCCATACTTATGTACTTCTTTACACAGTTCTCACAAAAATTCAGAGAAAAAAACTTTGCATCCCTGTTCTGAAGTCTCTGCTTTTTTTTTTCTTTCTTAACATCTTTATTGGAGTATAATTGCTTTACAATGGTGTGTTAGTTACTGCTGTATAACCAAGTGAATCAGCTATACATATACATATATCCCCATATGTCCTCCCTCTTGCATCTCCCTCCCACCCTCCCTATCCCACCCCTCTAGGTGGTCACAAAGCACCAAGCTGATCACCCTGTGCTATGCGGCTGCTTCCCACTAGCTAGCTATTTTACATTTGGTAGTGTATATATGTCCATGCCTCTCTCTCACTTCATCCCAGCTTACCCTTCCCCCTCCCAGTGTCCTCAAGTCCATTCTCTACGTCTACATCTTTATTCCTGTCCTGCCCCTAGGTTCTTCAGAACCATTTTTTTAACACCTTTATTGGAGTATAATTGCTTTACAATGTTATGGTAGTTTCTGCTTTATAACAAAGTGAATCAGCTATATATATATATACATATATCCCCATATGTCCTCCCTCTTGCATCTCCCTCCCTCCTACCCTCCCTATCCCACCCCTCTAGGTGGTCACAAAGCACTGAGCTGATCTCCCTGTGCTATGCAGGTGCTTCCCACTAGCTATCGGTTTTACATTTGGTAGTGTATATATGTCCATGCCACTCTCTCTCTGTGTTCCAGCTTACCCTTGCCCCTCCCCATGTCCTCAAGTCCATTCTCTAGAAGGTTTACGTCTTTATTCCTGTCCTGCCACTAGGTTTTTCGTGACCTTTTTTTTTTTTTAGATTCCATATATATGTGTTAACGTACGGTATTTGTCCTTCTCTTTCTGACTGACTTCACTCTGTATGACACACTCTAGGTCCATCCACCTCACTGCAAATAACTCAATTTCGTTTCTTTTTATGGCTGAGTAATATTCCATTGTATATATGTGCCACATCTTCTTTATCCATTCATCTGTCGATGGACACTTAGATTGCTTCCATGTCCTGGCTATTGTAAATAGAGCTGCAATGAACATTGTGGTACGTGACTCTCTTTTGAGTTATGGTTTTCTCAGAGTATATGCCCAGTAGTGGGATTGCTGGCTCGTATGGTAGTTCTATTTTTAGTTTTTTAAGGAACCTCCATACTGTTCTCCATAGTGGCTGTATCAATTTACCTTCCCACAAACAGTGCAAGAGGGTTCCCTTTTCTCCACACCCTCTCCTGCTTTAATTGCTTGTAGATTTTCTGATAATGTCCATTCTGACCAGTGTGAGGTGATACCTCCTTGTAGTTTTGATTTGCATTTCTCTAATGATTAGTGATGTTGAGCATCCTTTCATGTGTTTGTTGGCACTCTGTATATCTTCTTTGGAGAAATGTCTATTTAGGTCTTCTGCCCATTTTTGGATTGGGTTGTTTGTTTTTTTGATACTGAGCTGCCTGTAAATTTTGGAGATTAATCCTTTGTCAGTTGCTTTGTTTGCAAATATTTTCTCCCATTCTGAGGGCTGTCTTTTCGTCTTCTTTATGCTTTCCTTTGCTGTGCAAAAGCTTTTAAGTTTCATTAGGTCCCATTTGTTTATTTTTGTTTTTATTTCCATTTCTCTAGGAGGTGTGTCAAAAAGAATTTTGCTGTGATTTATGTCATAGGGTGTTCTGCCTATGTTTTCCTCTAAGAGTTTTATAGTATCTGCCCTTACATTTAGGTCCTTAATCCATTTTGAGTTTATTTTTGTGAATGGTGTTAGGAAGTGTTCCAATTTCACTCTTTTACATGTAGCTGTCCAGTTTTCCCAGCACCACTTATTAAAGAGGCTGTCTTTTCTCCATTGTATATTCTTGCTGCCTTTATCAAAAATAAGGTGGCCATATGTGCATGGGTTTATCTCTGGGATTTCTATCCTGTTCCATTGATCTATATTTCTGTTTTTGTGCCTGTACCATACTTTTTTTTTTTTTTTTTTATACTGTCTTGATTACTGCAGCTTTGTAGTATAGTCTGAAGTCCAGGAGCCTGGTTCCTCCAGCTCTGTTTCTTTCTCAGGATTGCATTGGATATTTGGGGTCCTTTCTGTTTCCATACAAATGGTGAAATTTTTTGTTCTAGTTCTGTGAAAAATGCCATTGGTAATTTGATAGGGATTGCATTGAATCTATAGATTGTTTTGGGTAGTAGAGTCATTTTCACAATGTTGATTGTACCAATCCAAGAACATGGTGTATCTCTGTGTTTGTATCATCTTTAATTTTTTTCATCAGTGTCTTATAGTTTTTTGCATACAGGTCTTTTGTCTCCATAGGTAGGTTTATTCCTAGGTATTTTTATTCCCTTTGTTGCAATGGTAAATGGGAGTGTTTCCTTTATTTCTCTTTCAGATATTTCATCATTAGTGTTTAGGAATGAAAGAGATTTCTGTGCATTAACTGTGTATCCTCCTACTTTACCAAATTCATTGATTAGCTCTAGTAGTTTTCTGGTAGCATCTTTAGGATTCTCTATGTATAGTATCATGTCATCTGCAAACAGTGACAGCTTTACTTCTTCTTTTCTGAATTGGATTCCTTTTATTTCTTTTTCTTCTGTGATTGCTGTGGTTAAGACAAGGTTGTCCACTCTCACCACTATTATTCAATACTATGTTGAATAATAGTGGTGAGAGTGGACAACCTTGTCTTGTTCCTGATCATAGAGGAAATGGTTTCAGTTTTTCACCATTGAGAACAGTGTTGGCTGTGGGTTTGTCATATATGGCCTGTGTTATGTTGAGGTAAGTTCCTTCTATGCCTACTTTCTGGAGGTTGTTTTTTCTTTTATCATTAATGGGTGTTGAATTTTGTCAAAAGCTTTTACTGCATTTATTGAGATGATCACATGGTTTTTCTCCTTCAGTTTGTTACGGTTTTTCACATTGGTTGATTTGCATATACTGAGGAATCCTTGCATTCCTGGGATAAACCCCACTTGATCATAATGTATGATCCTTTTAATGTGCTGTTGGATTCTGTTTGCTAGTATTTTGTTGAGGATTTTTGCATCTACGTTCATCAGTGATATTGGCCTGTAGTTTTCTTTCTTTGTGACGTCTTTGTCTGGGTTTGGTATCAGGGTGATGGTGGCCTCGTAGAATGAGCTTGGGAGTGTTCCTCCCTCTGCTATATTTTGTAAGAGTTTGAGAATGATAGGTGTTATCTCTTCTCTAAATGTTTGATAGAATTTGCATATGAAGCCATCTGGTCCAGCGCTTTTGTTTGTTGAAGATTTTTAATCACACTTGCAACTTAAGTGCTTTTGATTGGTCTGTTTATATTTTCTATATCTTCCTGGTTCAGTCGTGTAATGTTGTGATACTCTAAGAATTTGTCCATTTCTTCCAGGTGGTCCATTTTATTGGCATAGAGTTGCTTGTAGTAATCTCTCATGACCCTTTGTGTTTCTGCAGTGTCAGTTGTTACTCCTCCTTTTTCACTTCTAATTCTGTTGATTTGAGTCTACTCCCTTTTTTTCTTGATGAGTCTGGCTAATGGTTTACCAATTTTTTTTTATCTTCTCAAAGAACCAAGTTTTGGTTTTATTGATCTTTGCTATTGTTTCCTTCATTTCTTTTTTATTTATTTCTGATCTGATATTTATGATTTCTTTCTTTCTACTAACTTTGTAGGTTTTTTCCTTCTTCTTTCTCTAAGTGCTTTAGGTATAAGGTTAGGTTTTTTATTTGAGATGTTTCTTGTTTCTTGAGGTAGGATTGTACTGCTATAAACTTCCCTCTTAGAACTGCTTTTGCTGCATCCCATAGGTTTTGGGTCATCGTATTTTCATTGTCATTTGTTTCTAGGTATTTTTTGATTTCCTCTTTGGTTTCTTCAGTAATCTCTTGGTTATTTAGTGGTGTATTGTTTAGCCTCCATGTGTTTGTATTTTTTACAGATTTTTTCCTGTAATTAATACCTAGTCTCATAGCATTGTGGTCTGAAAAGCTACTTGATACAATTTCAATTTTCATAAATTCACGAAGGCTTGATTTGTGACCCAAGATATGATCTATCCTGGAGAATGTTCCATGAGCACTTGAGAAGAAAGTATATTCTGTTGTTTTTGGATGGAATGTCCTATAGATATCAATTAAGTCCATTTTGTTTAATGTATCATTTAAAGCTTGTGTTTCCTTATTTATTTTCATTTTGGACTAACTGTCCATTGGTGAAAGTGGGGTGTTAAAGTCCCCTACTATGATTGTGTTACTGTTGATTTCCCCTCTTATGGCTGTTAGGATTTGCCTTATGTATTGAGGTGCTCCTATGTTGGGTGCATACATATTGTTATATCTTCTTCTTGGATTGATCCCTTGATCCTTATGTAGTGTCCTTTGTCTCTTGTAATAGTCCTTATTTTGAAATCCATTTTCTCTGATATGAGAATTGCTACTCCAGCTTTCTTTTGATTTCCATTTGCCTGGAATATCTTTTTCCATCCCCTCACTTTCAGTCTGTATGTTTCCCTTGGTCTGAAGTGGGTCTCTTGTAGACAATATATATACGGGTCTTGTCTTTGTATCCATTCAGCCAGTCTATGTCTTTTGGTTGGAGCATTTAATCCATTTACATTTAAGGTAAGTATCGATACGTATGTTCCTATTAACATTTTCTTAATTGTTTTGGGTTTATTATTGTAGGTCTTTTCCTTCTCTTGTGTTTCCTGCCTAGAGATGTTCCTTTAGCATTTGTTGTAAAGCCGGTTTGGTGGTGCTAAATTCTCTTAGCTTTTGCTTGTCTGTAAAGTTTTTAATTTCTCCGTCAAATCTGAATGAGATCCTTGCTGGGTAGAGTAGTCTGGTTTGTAGGTTTTTCCCTTTCATCACTTTAATATGTCCTGCTGCTCCCTTCTGGCTTGCAGAGTTTCTGCTGAAATATCAGCTGTTAACCTTATGGAGATTCTCTTGTATGTTATTTGTTGTTTTTCCCTTACTGCTTTTAATATTTTTTCTTTTTATTTAATTTTTGATAGTTTGATTAGTATGTGTCTTGGCATGTTTCTCCTTGGATTTATCCTGCATGGGACTCTGCGCTTCCTGGACTTGATTGACTGTTTCCTTTCCCATATTAGGGAAGTTTTAAACTATAATCTCTTCAAATATTTTCTCAGAACCTTTCTTTTTCTCTTCTTCTTCTGGGACCCCTATAATTCGAATGTTGGTGCATTTAATGTCATCCAAGAAGTCTCTGAGACTGTCCTCAATTCTTTTCATTCTTTTTTCTTTATTCTGCTCTGTGGTAGTTATTTCCACTATTTTATCTTCCAGGTAACTTATACATTCTTCCACCTCAGTTATTCTGCTATTGATTCCTTCTAGAGAATTTTTAATTTCATTTTTTGTGTTGTTCATCATTGTTTGTTTGCTCTTTGCTTCTTCTAGGTCCTTGCTAAAGATTTCTTGTATTTTCTCCATTCTATTTCCAACATTTTGGATCATCTTTACTATCATTTTCTGAATTCTTTTTCAGGTAGACTGCCTATTTCCTCTTCATTTATTAGGTCTGGTGGGTTTTTACCTTGCTCCTTCATCTGCTGTGTGTTTCTCTGTCTTCTCATTTTGCTTAACTTACTGTGTTTGTGATCTCCTTTTTCACAGGCTGCAGGTTCGTAGTTAGCATTGTTTTTTCTGTCTCCCCCCAATGGCCCAGGTTGGTTCAGTGGATTGTTTAGGCTTCCTGGTAGAGGGGACTGGTGCCTCTGATCTGGTGGATGAGGCTGGATCTTGTTTTTCTGGTGGGCTAGTCGGTGTCCGGTGGTGTGTTTTGGGGTGCCTGTGACCTTATTATAATTTTAGGCAACCTCTCTGCTAATGGGTGGGGTTGTGTTCCTGACTTGCTATTTGTTTGCATAGGGTGTCCAGCACTGTAGCTTGCTGGTCGTTGATTGGCACTGGGTCTTAGCATTGAGATGGAGATCTCTGAGAGATATTTCACAGTTTGTTATTACATGGAGCCAAGAGGTCTCTGGTGGACCAGTGTCCTGAACTCAGCTCTCCCACCTCAGAGGCACAGGCGTGACACCCGGCCAGAGCACCAAGACCCTGTCAGTCACACAGCTCCGAAGAAAAGGGGAGAAAAAAGAAAGAAAGAAATAAAATGAATAAATAAAATAAAGTTTTTTAAATTAAAAAAATTATTAAAAATAAATGGACAGACAGAACCCTAAGACAAATGGTAAAAGGAAAGCTATTCAGACAAAATCATACAAAGAAGCATACACATACCCCCTCACAAAATGATAAAAAGGAAAAAATATGTATATATAAAAAAAAGGAAGAGAGCAGTGAAATCAATACACAAAGATAAACATAAAACTAGAAACAGATTGGATGCAGAAAGCAAACCCAAAGTCTGCAGTTGCTCCGAAAGTCCACTGCCTCAATTTGGTATTGTTCGTTGTCTGTTCAGGTGTTCCATAGATGCAGGTACATCAAGTTGATTGTGGAGATTTAATCCGCTGCTCCTGAGGCTGCTGAGAGAGATTTCCCTTTCTCTTCTTTGTTCGCACAGCTCTGGGGTTCAGCTTTGGATTTGGACCCACCTTCCTCTGTAGATCACCTGAAGGCGTCTGTTCTTTGCTCAGACAGGACTGAGTTAAAGGAGCCGCTGATTTGGGGGCTTTGGCTCACTCGAGCCGGGGGGAGGGAGGGGTATGGATGCGGGGCGAGCCTGCGGTGGCAGAGGCCAGTGTGACGTTGCACCAGCCTGAGGTGTGCCGTGTGTTCTCCCGGGGAAGTTGTCTCTGGATCACGGGACCCTGGCAGTGGCGGGTTGCACAGGCTCCCGGGAGGGCAGGTGGGGACAGTGACCTGTGCTCACACACAGGCTTCCTGGTGGCGGCAGCAGCAGCCTTAGCGTCTCATGCCCGTCTCTGATGTCTGTGCTGATAGCCGCGGCTCACGCCCGTCTCTGGAGCTCCTTTAAGCAGCGCTCTTAATCCCCTCTCCACGCGCACCAGGAAACAAAGAGGCAAGAAAAAGTCTCTTGCCTCTTCGGCAGCTCCATACTTTTTCCCGGACTCCCTCCCGGCCAGCCGTGGTGCACTAACTCCCTGCAGGCTGTGTTCACGCCGCCAACTCCAGTTCTCTCCCTGGGGTCTGAGCCTCAGGCTCCCAGCCCTCGTCCGCCCCAGCGGTTGAGCAGACAAGCCTATCGGGCTGGTGAGTGCTGTTGGGCACCGATCCTCTGTGCGGGCATCTCCCCGCTTTGCCCCCCGCACCCCTGTTGCTGCGCTCTCCTCTGTGACTTGGAAGCTTCCCCTCTGCCTTCCGCAGTCTCCGCCCGCGAAGGGGCTCCTAGTGTGTGGAAACCTTTCCTCCTTCACGGCTCCCTCTCACTGGTGCAGGTCCCGTCCCTATTCTTTTGTCTCTGTTTATTCTTTT
>NW_006784000.1:236728-263744 GCF_000442215.2 Lipotes vexillifer | reverse complement strand
AGTGACCTGTGCTCACACACAGGCTTCCTGGTGGCGGCAGCAGCAGCCTTAGCGTCTCATGCCCGTCTCTGATGTCTGTGCTGATAGCCGCGGCTCACGCCCGTCTCTGGAGCTCCTTTAAGCAGCGCTCTTAATCCCCTCTCCACGCGCACCAGGAAACAAAGAGGCAAGAAAAAGTCTCTTGCCTCTTCGGCAGCTCCATACTTTTTCCCGGACTCCCTCCCGGCCAGCCGTGGTGCACTAACTCCCTGCAGGCTGTGTTCACGCCGCCAACTCCAGTTCTCTCCCTGGGGTCTGAGCCTCAGGCTCCCAGCCCTCGTCCGCCCCAGCGGTTGAGCAGACAAGCCTATCGGGCTGGTGAGTGCTGTTGGGCACCGATCCTCTGTGCGGGCATCTCCCCGCTTTGCCCCCCGCACCCCTGTTGCTGCGCTCTCCTCTGTGACTTGGAAGCTTCCCCTCTGCCTTCCGCAGTCTCCGCCCGCGAAGGGGCTCCTAGTGTGTGGAAACCTTTCCTCCTTCACGGCTCCCTCTCAGAGCAGCAGGTCCTTTCCTTATTCTTTTGTCTCTGTTTTTTCTTTTGCCCTACCCAGGTACGTGGGGACTTTCTTGCCTTTGGGGAAGTCTGAGGTCTTCTGCCAGCATTCAGAAGGTGTTCTGTAGGAGTTGTTCCACATGTAGATGTATTTCTGATGTATTTGTGGGGAGGAAGGTGATCTCCACATCTCACTCCTCCACCATCTTGAAGGTCTCCCCTGAAGTCTCTGCTTTTAAAAAAATACTTTTTAATTGGAATATAGTTGATTTACAATGTTGTGTTGAAGTCCCCACTTTTAATAGGAAAACAAACTGAAAATCTGCTGCTATGGACTGATTGTGTGTGATTTCTCCTGCCTCTTCAAAGATCATATGTTGAAGCCCTAACCCCCAATATAACTGTATTCAGAGATGGGACCTTTGGGGGATAATTAGGGTTAGAATGGTTCTTTGAGGGTGAGATCACCATGAGGGGATTAGCAGCCTTATAAGAAGAGAAAGAGAGAGAGAGCTCCTTTTCTTCATGTGCATTTATCTGGGAAAGGTCAGTTGAGGACAGCCAGGAAGAGAGCTCTCAGTAGAACATGACCATGATGGCACACTGATCTTGGACTTGGAACCTCCAGAACTCTGAGGAAATAAATTTCTGTTATTTAAGCCCCCCAGTCTAGATTATTCTGTTATGGCAGCCCGAGCTGAGTGAAATATCTGTCAAATAACTTTACCAAAGTTGCCAAGATACTGAGTGCTGAGTTGAGCTCCTAAAGCAGATGGATCTCTGTGCCAGTCTGTCCCTTGGGGCTTAGACATCAAGCTCTATTAGACTGTCTTAAAATATCTGTCAAATAACTTTACCAAAGTTGCCAAGATACTGAGTGCTGAGTTGAGCTCCTAAAGCAGATGGATCTCTGTGCCAGTCTGTCCCTTGGGGCTTAGACATCAAGCTCTATTAGACTGTCTTAACGTTTGCATTGGCTGTCCATCACTACTTAAACTATTACCATGCCATTGTAAAAAAAAAAAAAACAAAACCAAAAACCACACAAATAATTAAGGCTCAGATTTATGGAGCCTTTACCAGCCACTGTGCTTAATATTTTATAAAACTTGTCTCATTTAAGCTTATTTTCTGCTTTTCTTACTTTTGGTCTATTTTTCTTCTCCTGAAAGATAACACTTTACTCTTACCTTCTTCAATAGTTTCTCATGTCTGATTCAGGAGATAAATTACAGTAGGGTCCATGGGGAAGAAAACCCAGTTTATTCAAAGGCTACAGATATGTATCTTTATGATTTTCTTATTAAAACACCCTATGTGGATGTTATAAATTTGTGCAGTGTCATTTCTTCAAAAAAAATTTTTTTAAAGAAACTCTACTCTTTAGCACATTTTGGTAATTAGAGTGAGCCCTAAACTAGGAGTAATTGGGCAAGTTATTGTTTTTAGAGCATTGTCATTGTTTCAGTGTACAGTCTTGAGTAAATCATTTCATTTCTTGATGTTCCCCAATTCTAACATCCATCCATGGTTGCTACTTAGGAGAGATTATGTAAAGCCGTAAGACAATGCATATGAATGTTTGGCTCGTGTCAGTTGTATTATAGAATAGCCTCTGGGGAATACACTAGTGAAGGACAAGTTTCCATACAGAAGGACAGAGGGTCCTATGTTGGCTCTTCCTGACTGTCTGCTGCCTGCACTGAGGCTTAGCAGAGATACCTTAGGTCAGCCTGGAAAATATAAGTCACTGGCCTGGCAAAACAGTCTTTCAGCAGGTTCCTAATGAGAGCTTACAGAGATATAGGACTCATTAAAATGAAAATGAGACAGAAGAAATCTGAACAGGATCCCTAAGTAAAGGAACTGTAATCCATTGAGGAGACTAGAGATTCATCCGTATATTCCGTGAACATGCATTGGTAATGTATCAGGATCTTTGTCAGCTCCTGAGGACAGAGCAGTGAAAAAGCCATGGCCCCTGAAGCTTGTGATCAAATGCAGCATTTCTCCAGCAGGGTTTGCTGAAGCCCTGGAAAATGCTCTTCTCTCTGTATCTACTTCCCGCTATCTGTTGAAGAGAATTTCATACCATGATTCCTGTGGACTCAACAGTATTCTAGCTTATACACTGAAATAAAGAGGCCTGACGGGAGTAGAATACCATTTTTTAAGAAGCATGGGTTTTAGAATCACGTAGGTATGGTGTGAATCTCTTTCTTGCATTCCATGTGAAATCTTGAGCAGTTGCATAGCATCCCTAAACCTCAGTTTTCTTACCCACTCAATGGTGGATTGTCCAGTTCCAGCCTCCTGATTTTGTTGAGAAGATTAAATAAGATGTAAAGTGTTTGCTGTCACAAAGATATATAATAAATTCTTGGAAAAAATTTAGCCATTATTAATATTCCCATAGTTATCAGCTGATTAAAATTTAATAGGAGAGATGAGATAGGAAGAATAGTGCTGCCTTAGGTAGGGTTGCCCCAGAAGTAGATCTTGAGACCTGGACTTAAGTTGCTTATTTGGAAATAGATTCTGAGAAACATCACAAGAAATCAGGGAAGTAATATGCAGAAGGGAAAGAAGTCAAAAAAAAAAAAAAAAAAGGAACTATCAAGTATGTCACCCCTGTGGGCCACTGGAGTTTAGCCCTGTCAGGAAACTCTGGCAGCAATGCCAAGCACACATCTCAAAGTTACCCCACCGAAGACGTGAGGGAGCTGGAGTATCTCCATCTGTGATCAGTTCCCTGACACTTGTGTCCTGCTTCCTGCTAGTGCAGAGTAGGCTCTAAAGGCCAGAGAGAGCCTTCAGAGAAAGACATGTGACCTTGGCAATTGGAGGTTGGTCTGTGTTTTAGTTTTCTACAATGACTGCAAATTTAGCAACTTAAAACCGCACCCACTTACTGGCTCACTGTTAGAAAGTCAGAAGTCCGGGGACAGTTTGATTCTGGTGAATCCTCTGCTTAGAGTCTCAGAAAGCTGAAATCAAGGTGTCAGCTAGGTTGTGTTCCTTCCTGGAGGTTCCAGAGATAAGCCTGTTTCTAAGTTCATTCTGTTTGTTGGACAAATTTCGTTCCTTGTAGTTGTAGGACTGGGGTTTCCTTTGTACCTAGAGGCTGCCCGCATTCCTTCTCATGAAGATACCCACCAGCAACAGTGGGTTAGGCCCTCTCCTGCTTAGAATCTCTCTCCCTTTCCTTTCTGTTGCATGTCTTGAACTTCAGCTGGAGAAAGTTCTCTGCTTTTACGGGATTATGTGATTAAATTGAGCCTACACAGATAATCCAGAATAATCTCCCAGTTTCAAGGTTCATAACCCTAATTGCACTTGCAAAACGCTTTTTTTCCCAAAGAACATAATATGCACAGGTCCCAGGGATCAGGGTGTGGGTGCCTCTGGCATGTGTAGAAATCGTAAGGCCTGGGCACACACGTAGGCCACCAACAGAAACGGCTAGAGCTCCCAAACATTGTTCAGTTATTCATGTGCCTAAGTTTTGAGGGATAGGGAAAACTCTAAACAATATTTGGTAGGGGCAAAGGGTGGCAAGATACGGTAGTTTTTCAAATCTTTCTTATTAAGAAAATAACATTTATCAATATGCAGAAAAAGGAAGTCTGTAACAACTGGCTTTTTGACATGGCAAACCTAGGACGACTAGGGTCTAGGATTCATGGAAATGTGTGCTTTATTCTTGGTTTGGAGCCAGTCAACAGTCGTTGCAATGTCAATTTACATGGAATTGAAGACAGTTGATTCCACGATGTTTTAATTATGGAATCTGGGATGTGATACATTGAGAACCACCTCTGTGCCTTTTTTCTGGCAAGTATATCTAAAACATATTTGTACCAAATGCTCTTTCAAGCGGAAGATAATAACCGACACACTTGTACCCATTCCAGTTTATGTTCTGTTCATGAATGTTTGTCCTGTATTTGTGATCTCTTAAAGAAATATGATGCAAAGCCCTCAGTGACTGAGACAATGCACAACCAAGCTCTGTGCCCTTCCTGTGGGGAAACAATGAGTAAAACTTCTCTGGGTTTTTTGAAATTGAATTATAGTTGACTTGCAATGTTGTGTTAGTTTTAGGTGTACAGCAAAGTGATTAAGATATCTTAATATATATAGATATGTAGATATATTCTTTTTCAGAATCTTTTCCATTATAGGTGATTATAAGACACTGAATATAGTTTCCTGTGCTATACAGCAGGTCCTCATTGTTTATCTATTATGTATATATAGTAGTGTGGTATATCTTTTAATCCCAAACTCCTAATTTATGTCCCCCCCTTTCCCATTTGGTAACCATAGTTTGTTTTCCATATCTGTGCATCTCTTTCTGTTTTGTAAATAAGTTATTTGTATCATATTTTTAGGTTCCACTTGTAGGTGATACCATATGATATTTATCTTTCTCTGTCTGACTTACTTCACTTAGTATGATAATGCCATTTGCAGCAACATGGATGGACCTAGAGATTATCATTCTTTTTATGGCTGAGTACTATTTAATTGTATATATACACCACATCTTCTTTATCCATTCATCTGTCAATGGCCATTTAGGTTGCTTCCATGTCTTGGCTATTGTAAATAGTGCTGCTGTGAACATTGGGGTGCATGTATCTTTTCTAATTATGGTTTTCTCTGGATATATGCCCAGGAGTGGGATTGATGGATCATATGGTAATTCTATTTTTAGTTTTTTAAGGAACGTCCATACTGTTTTCCATAGTGGCTGCACCAGTTTACATTCCCACCAACAATGTAGGAGGCTTCCCTTTTCTCCACACCCTCTTGAGCATATATTATTTGTAGACTTTTTGATGATGGGCATTCTGACCAGTGTGAGGTGAGAACTTTTCTTTTCATCTGTGAATATTTGATGTTTTGCACTCAAAGGTAAAGAGGTGGGTTAAAGCTTTCTTATCTCTTCCCAATGGTAACAGTGCTATATTCAGAACACCCCCGAGACTTCATTTAAAAAAATGTCCCCATGACTTCAGAGTTCCAGCAAATAGAGGCACAGTGTAATAAATAGCATGTCACTGTAGATTGATTACCCAAATGTTATAAGAAAGGTTTTGGAGACTAAGAGAGCATTGCCTGCTATGTTCCATGATGGCGGAGACTTTCTTTTTTTCCTTGTTTCATCTGACTGCACCAAAACGTGGCCCTTGCAAATCTTTTACAGTACTTCCAAAGGACATTTTTTGCTCCGTATATGGTGGTTGACATTTTCATACTCAAGTGTGAACTATTAGAAAGAAAAAACTACGTGTTTCCTTTAAATCTGAAGATATTTTAACATGTCATCAGTTCTGTTGACCTTGTATTTGCTCCCAGGAGTATGCTTAAGAAGATGTCAGTGGTTTTGGTCTGAGGTCTGCTATAAGGAGTTCACTGGGTATGCTCACTTATTCTTACTGGAATCTCTGATGTACACTTATTTTCCAGATTGTTTTGTTTGCTTATTTCTTATTTCTCCTCATGGAAAAAAAATGTAGAATGGAAAACACCACTGCAGCAATAAGTACAAAAAAATAAATAAACAAGGCTAAGAATTCAGATGACAAAAACATTGCCAAGTTCCCAGCTAATTTTATTCCAGGAGGGAAAACAAAACAAAAGCAACCCTTAAAGCAAAATTAAATACAACACTAGAATACTGAACTGGAGTTTGCTTAAAGTTTTGCTTATTTGTGTACTAGGTTTGCTTTTACGTATATGGAAGGATATTAGTTAGAAGCAAATGCTACAGAAAAGCATTCACTCTCTAATATAATATATGTTCAATTTCTTTGTTGCTTTCAATTTTATTTCCAAATAATTCAGGCCCTGATTCAAGATGCACATTAAACAACCCTATGCTAAATTTTTTACCTTTCATTTTTGTAGTATCATAATTAGATGTGCCTGAGAGACTTGGGAGAATGTTTATCTACAATCATATTTTGTTTATATTATAAGAAACCATTTGGGAAGTTAAACATGATATGCATTGTAATTAAGTAGGTTCTCTTCAGATATTGAACTTAACTGAAAGAAAATGCCAGCTGATTAGCAGGTGGCAAAACTTAAATGGATCTGGACAAAAGTGTCATGAACGTTTCCTGTTGGGATGTGCTTTTCTTTATATTAGACTTCCTCTGCAGTCCTGTTTTGTTTATTAGGAGTTAACACATAGCCTAAAAGAACCTATACTTTCAGATATATTGAAAACAATTTGTGACCTACTCAAAGAACTGTCCCTAGATGTGACACTGATAAGAGTGAACTAAGGAACTGGTTGTATTTTATGTCACTGATAGCAAACTAATGATTGGCTTTCTATGTTTTGTAATTCATTTTTTTTTCCCAAGTTTTTAATCATTCATGATCCCTTAAGGGGAAAAAGGACAATGTAAAGCAAGGTTCCTTGCTGAGAACAGAAAGTACAACCATAAAAACCTCTGGTTACACCTGCTCTTTTATAATTTTTTTTTAGTTACTCAGAACTAAACGTTCATGTTGACATACTATTGTGTACTCCACACTGCACATTTGTGGGTGAAAGTGGGAATGTTAATGGTGAATAAGGAACATTAGAGTAATAATATGACAAATCCTCCATCAACCCTAACTCGGAGAAGTCAGCTGTCCGTCATTCGCAGGCTCCCTGTGTAGGCTGTCCTACCACATTCCTTAACAGCATGTACAATAAAATGCAGTAATTGTAGGACTTCTATCAGTGATTTATCCTAAAATTCAGCAGCAGAAAGTTATCGTTCTCTTTTGAAGAGCAGGCATGCTTTCCTTCATCGGATAATATACTTTAGAAAGGCCACCTGAAAACGACTTATTTTAATTATCAATCAGAATACTTATATTAGACTAGGATTTTCAATATTTAATCCCATCTAAACTGGCAACATTTTAATCTGCTTCTATTTTTATGCTTTTACAGTGTAGGTAGGATTGGGTTTTATGTATGTGTTCTTATAGGAAAAAATAGAGATCTTTAGTTGTAAACTTGCTTTTTTTTTTTAACATCTTTATTGGAGTATAACTGCTTTACAATGGCGTGTAAGTTTCTGCTGTATAACAGAGTGAATCATCTGTATGTATACATATACCCCCATATCCCCTCCCTCTTGCATCTTCCTCCCACCCTCCCTATCCCACCCCTCTAGGTGGTCTCAAAGCACGTAGCTGATCTCCCCGTGCTATGCATCTGCTTCCCTCTAGCTATCTGTTTTAAATTTGGTAGTGTATATATTGTCAGTGCCACTCTGTCACTTCATCCCGGTTTACCCTTCCCCCTCTCTGTGTCCTCAAGTCCATTCTCTATGTCTGCATCTTTATTCCTGTTCTGCCCCTAGTTCATTGGAACCATTATTTTTTTAGATTCCATATATATGTGTTAGCATACGGTATTTGTTTTTCTCTTTCTAACTTACTTCACTCTGTATGACAGACTCTAGGTCCATCCATCTCACTACCAGTAACTCAGTTTCATTTCTTTTTATGGCTGAGTCATATTCCATTGTATACATGTGCCACATCTTCTTTATCCATTCATCTGTCGATGGACACTTAGGTTGCTTACATGTCCTAGCTATTGTAAATACAGCTGTAATGAACATTGTGGTACGTGTCTCTTTTTGAATTATGGTTTTTCTCAGGGTATATGCACAGTAGTGGGATTGCTGAGTCATATGGTAGTTCTATTTTTAGTTTTTTAAGGAACCTCTATACTGTTCTCCATAATGAGTGTATCAATTTACCTTCCCACCAACAGTGTAAGAGAGTTCCCTTTTCTCCACACCCTCTCCAGCCCTTATTGTTTGTAGATATTTTTTTTTTTTTTTTAGCGGTACGCAGGCCTCCCGCTGCTGTGACCTCTTCTGTCGCGGAGCACAGGCTCTGGATGCACAGGCCCAGCGGCCATGGCCCATGGGCCCAGCCACTCTGCGGCACGTGGGATCCTACCGGACTGGCGCACGAACCCGTGCCCCCCGCATTGGTAGGCGGACTCCCAACCACTGCGCCACCAGGGAAGCCCTGTTTGTAGATTTTTTGATGATGGCCATTCTGGCTGGTGTGAGGTGATACCTCATTGTGGTTTCATTTGCATTTCTCTAATGATTAGTGATGTTGAGCATCCTTTCATGTGTTTGTTGGCAATCTGTATATCTTTTTTGGAGAAAAGTCTATTTAAGTCTTCCGCCCATTTTTGGATTGGGTTGTTTGGGGTTTTTTTTATACTGAGTTGTGTGAGCTGCTTGTATATTTTAGAGATTAATCCTTTGTCAGTTGCTTTGCTTGTAAATATTTTCTCCCATTCTGAGTGTTGTCTTTTCATCCTGTTATGGTTTCCTTTGCTGTGCCAAAGCTTTTAAGTTTCATTAGTCCCATTTGTTTGTTTTTATTTCCATTATTCTAGAAGGGTGATTAAAAAGGATCTTGCTGTGATTTATGTCATAGAGTGTTCTTCCTATGTTTCCCTTTAAGAGTTTTATAGTGTCTGGCCTTACATTTAGGTCTTTAATCCATTTTGAGTTTATTTTTGTGTATGGTGTTTGGAAGGGTTCTAATGTCATTCTTTTACATGTAGCTGTCCAGTTTTCCCAGCACCACTTATTGAAGAGGCTGTCTTTCTCCATTTTATATTCTTTCCTCCTTTATCAAAAATAAGGTGACCATATGTACGTGGGTTTATCTCTGGGCTTTCTATCCTGCTCCATTGATCTATATTTCTGTTTTTGTGCCGGTACCATACTCTCTTAATTACTGTAGCTTTGTAGTATCATCTGAAGTCAGAGAGCCTGATTCGTCCACCTCCTTTTTTTTTTTTTTTTTCCTCTCAAAATTGCTTTTGCTTTTTGGGGTCTTTTGTGTTTCCATACAAATTGTAAAATTTTTTGTTCTAGTTCTGTGAAAAATGCCATTGGTAGTTTGATAGGGATTGCATTGAATCCATAGATTGCTTTGGGTAGTATATTCATTTTCACAATGTTGATTGTTCCAATCCAAGAAGATGGTATATCTCTCCATCTGTTTGTATCAACTTTAATTTGTTTCATCAGTGTCTTATAGTTTTCTGCATACAGGTCTTTTGTCTCCTTAGGCAGGTTTATTCCTAGGTATTTTTTTCTTTTTGTTGCAGTGGTAAATCGGAGTGTTTCCCTAACTTCTCTTTCAGATTTTTGTCATTAGTGTATAGGAATGCAAGTGATTTCTTTGCATTAATTTTGTATCCTGCTACTTTACCAGATTCACTGATTAGCTCTAGCAGTTTTCTGGTAGCATCTTTAGGATTCTTTATGTATAGTATCATGTCACTTGCAAACAGTGACAATTTTACCTCTTCTTTTTTGATTTGGATTCCTTTTATCTATTTTTATTCTCTGATTGCCGTGGCTAAAACTTCCAAAACTATGTTGAATAATAGTGGTGAGAGTGGGTGCCCTTATCTTGTTCCTGATCTTAGAGGAAATGGTTTCAGTTTTTCACCATTGAGAATGCTGTTGGCTGTGGGTTTGTCATACATGGCCTTTCTTATGTTGAGGTAGGTTCCCTCTATGCCCACTTTCTGGGGAGGTTTTTTAATCATAAATGTGTGTTGAATTTTGTCAAAAGCTTTTTCAGCATCTTTTGAGACTATCATATGGTTTTTATCCTTCAATTTGTAAATATGATGTATCACATTGATTGATATGTGTATATTGAAGAATCCTTGCATTCCTGGGATAAACCCCACTTGATCATGGTGTATGATCCTTTTAATGTGCTGTTGGATTGTTTGCTAGTATTTTGTTGAGGATTTTTGCATCTACGTTCATCAGTGATACTGGCCTGTAGTTTTCTTTTTTTGTGACATATTTGTCTGGTTTTGGTATCAGGGTGATGGTGGCCTCGTAGAATGAGTTTGGGACTGTTCCTCCCTCTGCTATATTTTGGAAGAGTTTGAGAAGGATAGGTGTTAGCTCTTCTCTAAATGTTTCACCTGTGAAGCCATCTGGCCCTGGGCTTTTGTTTGTTGGAAGATCCTTAATCAGCTTCAATGTCAATACTTGTGATTGGTCTGTTTATATTCTCTCTTTCTTCCTGCTTCAGTCTCGGAATGTTGTGCTTTTCTAAGAATTTGTCCGTTTCTCACAGATTGTCCATTTTATTGCCATATAGTTGCCTGTAGTAACCTCTCATGATCCTTTGTATTTCTGCAGTGTCAGTTGTTACTTCTCCTTTTTCATTTCTGATTCTATTGATTTGAGCCCTCTCCCTTTTTTTCTTGATGAGTCTGGCTAATGGTTTATCAATTTTGTTTATCTTCTTAAAGATCCAGCTTCTATTTTATTGATTTTGCTATCGTTTCCTTCATTTCTTTTTTATTTATTTCTGATCTGATATTTATGATTTCTTTCCTTCTGCTAACTTTGGGATTTTTTTCTTTTGTTGTTCTTCTTTCTCTAATTGGTTTAGGTGTAAGGTTAGGTTGTTTATTTGAGATGTTTCTTGTTTCTTGAGGTAGGATTGTACTGCTATAAACTTCCCTCTTAGAACTGCTTTTACTGCGTCCCATAGGTTTTGGGTCATCATGTTTTCATTGTCATTTATTTCTAGGTATTTTTTTATTTCCTCTTTGATTTCTTCAGTAATCTCTTGGTTATTTAGTAGCCTATTGTTTAGCCTCCATGTGTTTGTATTTTTTACATTTTTTTCCTGTAATTGTTAGCGTTGTGGTCAGAAAAGATACTTGATACAATTTCAGTTTTCTTAAATTTACTGAGGCTTGATTTGTGACCCACGATATGATCTATCCTGGAGAATGTTCCATGAGCACTTGAGAAGAATGTGTATTCTGTTGTTTTTGGTTAGAATGTCCTATAAATATCAATTGAGTCCATCTGGTCTAATGTATCATTTAAAGCTTTTGTTTCCTTATTTAATTTCATTTTGGATGATCTCTCTGTTGGTGAAAGTGGGGTGTTAAAGTCCCCTACTATGATTGTGTTACTGTCGATTTCCCCTTTTATGGCATTTACCTTATGTATTGAGGTGCTCCTATGTTGGGTGCTTAAATATTTACAATTATTGTATCTTCTTGGATTGATCCCTTGATCATTATGTAGTTTCCTTCTTTGCCTCTTTTAATAGTCTTTAATTTAAAGTCTGTTTTGTCTGATATGAGTATTGCTACTCCAGCTTTCTTTTGATTTCCATTTGCATGGAATGTCTTTCCATCCCCTCACTTTCAGTCTGTATGTGTCCCTAGGTCTGAAGTGCATTTCTTGTAGGCAGCATATATACTGGTCTTATTTTTGTATCCATTCAGCCAGTCTGTGTCTTTTGGTTGGAGTATTTAATCCATTTACATTTAAGGTAATTATCGATATGTATGTTCCTTTTAACATTTTCTTAATTGTTTTGGGTTTGTTTTTGTACGTCTTTTCCTTCTTTTGTGTTTCCCGCCTAGAGAGGTTGCTTTAGCATTTGTTGTAAAGGAGGTTTGGTGGTGCTGAATTCTCTTAACTTCTGCTTGTCTGTAAAGGTTTTAATTTCTCCATTGACTCTGAATGAGATCCTTGCTGGGTAGACTAGTCTTGGTTGTAGATTCTTCCCTTTCATCACTTTAATATATCCTGCCACTCCCTTCTGGCTTGCAGAGTTTCTGCCAAAAGATCAGCTGTTAACCTTATGGGGATTCCCTTGTATGTTAATTGTTGTTTTTCCCTTGCTGCTTTTAATATTTTTTCTTGTATTTAATTTTTGATAGTTTGATTACTATGTGTCTTGGGGTGTTTCTCCTTGGATTTATCCTGTATGGGACTCTCTGTGCTTCCTGGACTTCACTGACTATTTCTTTTCCCATGTTAAGGAAGTTTTCAACTATGATCTTGTCAAATATTTTCTCAGACCCTTGCTTTTTCACTACTTCTTCTGGGACCCCTTCGAATTTGAATGTTGGTGCAATTAATGTTATCCCAGAGGTCTCTGAGACTGTCCTCAATTCTTTTCGTTCTTTTTTGTTTATTCTGCTCTGCGGCAGTTATTTCCACTATTTTATCTTCCAGGTCACTTATCCGTTCTTCTGCCTCAGTTATTCTGCTATTGATTCCTTCTAGAGAATTTTTAATATCATTTGTTGTGTTGTTCATCATTGTTTGTTTGCTCTTTATTTCTTCTAGTTCCTTGTTAAAGATTTCTTATATTTTCTCCATTCTATTTCCAAGATTTTAGATCATCTTTACTACCATTACTCTGAATTCTTTTTCCAGTAGACTGCCTATTTCCTTTTCATTTGTTTGTTCTGGTGGGTTTTTACCTTGCTCCTTCATCTGTGGCATATTTCTCTGTCTTCTCATTTTGTTTAACTTACTGTGTTTGGGGTACCCTTTTCGCAGGGTGCAGGTTCATAGTTACTATTACTTTTGGTGTCTCCCCCTAGTGGGTGAGGTTGATTCAGTGGCTTGTGCAGGTTTCCTGGTGAGGGGGACTGGTGCCTGTTTTGTGGTGGGTGGGGCTGGACCTTGTCCTTTTTGTGGGCAGGGCCACATCTGGTGGTGTGTTTTGGGGTGTCTGTGAATTTAGTATGACATTAGGCAGCCCCTCTGCTAATGGATGCGGTTGTGTTCCTGTCTTACTAGTTGTTTGGCCCGGGGAGTCCAGCAATGGAGCTTGCTGGCCGTTGGGTGGAGCTGGGTCTTAGCGTTGAGATGGACACTTTGGGAGAGCTCTCTCCAATTAATATTAAGTGGGGCTGGGAGGTCTCTGGTGGTCCAATGTCCTGGACTTGGCTCTCCCACCCGGAGGCTCATGCCTGACACCCAGCCAGAGCACCAAGACCATGCCAGCTGCGCAGCTTGGAAGAAAGGAAGAAAAAAAACCCAAACAGGCAGAACCCCCAAACAAATGGTGAAAGCAAAACTAAACAGATAAAATCACACAAGGAAACACATACACACACATTCAGGAAAAAAAAAAGAAAAAGAAAACAAACAAAAGGACAAATAAACAAAACAACAACAACAAAACATGGAGAGAACCCTAAGACAAATGGTAAAATCAAATCTGAACAGACAAAATCACACAAAGGAACATGCACACACACACACTCACAAAAAGGGGAAAAAGAAGAAAAGGAAGCAAGCAACCAAACCAATAAACAAATCCACCAATGATAACAAGCACTAAAAACTAAACTAAGAGAAACATAAAACCAAAAACAAATCAGATGCAGAAAGCAAACCCCAAGTCTACAGTTGCTCCCAAATTCTACCGCCTCAATTTTGGGAACATTCGTTGTCTATTCAGGTATTCCAAGATGCAGGTTTATCAAGTCAATTGTGGGGATTTAATTTGCTGCTCCTGAGGCTTCACAGAGAAATTTCCCTTTCTCTTCTTTGTTTGCATAGCTCCTGGGGTTCAGCTTTAGTTTTGGCCGTGCCTCTGCATGTAAGCCACCCTCAGGCATCTGTTTCCCACCCAGACAGGAGGGGGTTAAAGCAGCGTCTGATTAGGGCTCTGTCGCTCACTCAGGCCAGGGAGAGGGAGGGGTACGGTAGTCATAACTGGAGTGTGGGGTGAGCCTGCAGCAGCAGAGGCCAGTGTGACGTTGCAACAGCCTGAGGCACGCTGTTTGTTCTCCCAAGGATGTTGGCCCTGGATCATGGGACCCTGGCAGTGGCATGCTACACAGGATCCCAGGGGGGTGTGGGTGGTGACCTGCCCTTGTACACAGGATTCTCAGTGGCAGTGCTGGCAGCATTAGCAGTCCATGCCCACCTCTAGGGTCCGATATAATAGCCATGACTCACGCCCATCTCTGGAGCTCATTTAGGTGGTGCTCTGCCATCTGTGAGCACATGGAGCAGAAGGCCCCTCTCCTCACGTACCCCAAAACAATGGTCTCTTGCCTCTTAGGCAGCTCCAGACATTTTCCCGGACTCCCTCCCGGCTAGCTGTGGTGCACTAGCCCCCTTCAGGCTGTGTTCAGGCAGCCACCCCTAGCCCTCACTGGGATCTGACCTCCGCAGCCAGAGCCTCAGCTCTCAGACCCCGCCTGCCCCAGCGGGTGAGCAGATAATCCTCTCGGGCTGGTGAGCGCCGGTCGGCACCGACCCTCTGTGCGGGAATCTCTCCGCTTTGCCCCCCGCACCCCTGTTGCTGTGCTCTCCTCCGTGGCTCTGAAGCTTCCCCCACCCCCGTCTCTGCCAGTGAAGGGGCTTCCTAGTGTGTGGAAACCTTTCCTCCTTCACAGCTCCCTCCCACTGGTGCAGGTCCTGTCCCTATTCTTCTGTCTCTGTTTATTCTTTTTTCTTTTGCCCTACCCAGGTACGTGGGGAGTTTCTTGCCTTTTGGGATGTCTGGGGTCTTCTGCCAGCGTTCGGTAGGTGTTCTGTAGGAGTTGTTCCACATGTAGATGTATTTCTGATGTATTTGTGGAGACGAAGGTGATCTCCACATCTTACTCCTCTGCCATCTTGAAGGTCAGACCTAGCTGTAAACTTCTTAAGGTAAACTTGAGATCCTGTGAAATACAGGACATTAATTAAGAGTCTCTACAATTCAAAGGTTCACGAGCAAGTAATTGAAGAGCAAACCCAAGAACCACATAAGGGGGCTTCCCTGGTGGCACAGTGGTTGAGAGTCCGCATGCCGATGCAGGAGACACGGGTTCGTGCCCCAGTCCGGGAGCATCCCACATGCCGCGGAGCGGCTGGGCCCATGAGCCATGGCCACTGAGCCTGTGCTTCTGGAGCCTGTGCTGTGCAACAGGAGAGGCCACAGTGGTGAGAGGCCTGCGTACCACCAAAAAAAAAAAAAAAGAACCACATAAGGGAATCCATTTTGGAGTAATAGCAGTCTTGCCTGGCAACCTCCTGCTTTGGAAATTAAATTTTTAAGAAAGCAACTATGATGTTTGAGGCCTGAAGTTGAGCCAATTTAGCATAAACTCAGCTTTCCCTTTTTTTCTCTGGGAGTAGGGTGATGGATGTTACCATGTCCTTTGAGGAATGGAACTCGCCAAACTGAGGAGGAGATAAAAGGAGAACTCTTAACACCCATGCCTTCCACACAATAATCTTTGCTGACTTGAAGCCAAAGCCTATGAAATATCTGGAGCTTTTCTTGCCTCTCTGCTTTTATCTTTAATTAATGGTTCGATGTGACCTATATTTATGAACGCATACAGTGTCACGTGGATGACGGTGGGTAGTGCTGTTGGTGGATTCATTTCTCCTGAGGTGACCTGGATCACTGGTGTCACTGACAGTCGTGGGATGGGGAGAAACTCAAATACCAGCTATGCTTTCATTTGTGCGTTTGCCAGTGACCATTGTTTAGGTCAGAGGAGAAAAGAAAATATTAGAATGATCACATTTGCCTTCGTCCTTCTCCAAAACTGCCATAGTTACGGGAGCAGGGTTCTGAGACCAGCCATCACCAGATCTTCTGTACGATTTCCCCTCTTCATCTCAAGGCATAGAGCTTTGCTCTTCATCTGCTAGCCCTTTGCAGAGAGCTGGGAATCTCCAAAGCTCTGCCTCACTGAGCTCCTGAACCCAGAGGGCAAAATCCAGTGAGAGGGCTTCCCTGGTGGCGCAGTGGTTGAGAGTCCACCTGCCGATGCAGGGGACGCGGGTTCGTGCCCCGGTCCGGGAAGATCCCACATGCCGCGGAGCGGCTGGGCCCGTGAGCCATGGCCGCTGAGCCTGCGCGTCCGGAGCCTGTGCTCCGCAACGGGAGAGGCCACAACAGTGAGAGGCACGCGTACCGCAAAAAAAAAAAAAAGAATCCAGTGAGAAACTCTGTGCAACAGAGTACACACCTCATGGACCAATGAGTAACTTAGGACACAAATGGCATAACTACATTTCTTTTTAATTGAGATGTAGTTGATTTACAATGTTGTGTTAGTTTCAGGTGTACAGCAAAGTGATTCAGGTATATATATATATATATATATTTCAGATTCTTTTCCATTTTAGGTTATTACAAGATATAGAATATAGTTCCCCGTGCTACACGGTAAATCTTCGCTGTTTATCTGTTGTATATATAGCAGTGTGTGTCTTTTAATCCCATATTCCTAATTTATCCCTCCCCCATCTCTTTCCCCTTTGGTAACCGTAATGGGGTATGGATTTAAATGGTGTCAGTTTTCAGGCTGTTACTACCCTCGGGCTATCCTCTTTTTGTTCCCTTACTGTTCCAAGCTCAGAGTGATACCCTCTCTATTTGCAGCCTTTTCTTTCTGTCTATATATACAAAGTGATGAAGTAAAATCAAACCTTTCCTTTTATTCCAAATCCCACCAGGTTGGTCCCTTACCATTGGATGGTCAGAGCATCATGCTGGCCTCCCAGTTGCGCAAGACCTTCAGAGATTTCCATTAACTTTGAATGTTTGGAAATTATGGAATTCATTTTTTCAGTATTATATTGACTGAGCAGGGATTGTTGCATCCTGTGCTACATAGTGGGAATAAAATAAATAGATGAGTTGAGAACCTGCTTTTCAGGGAATATTAGCAAAGTGACAGCTTTGAATACACTTAGGGGAAGAAATACAAAATGTGGATTTTGTATTTTAGTATAGTATTTATGATATAGAAATTGGATTAAATTTGGGGAGTCAGGGTGGAGTATTGGTAACAGAGAATGGAGCAGAATGGGGGATTCAGATACCTAGGTGGAAAAGACAAGGCCTGAGAGTGTCAGGACGTTGGGAGGGTAGTTCAGGGCAGTGGGTACCCGAGAAGGATCCTGCAGTTGTGATGCGGATAAGTACTACTTTTAACTGTTGCCAGTTCCTGTGTCTGAGCCTTCACTCCTGCCTGCGATCTCTGGTTATGTTAGCGAGACAACCCAAGGTGATGCTGAACTGTGACTTGAGCTCCTCGCTGCTCACCATAGCAACGTAATGGAGGTTCTCATGTCATTGCCTCCCGCTTCTGGGGTGAGCCAGGTGTGACTGATGATTGCTGCTGACAAGAATTCTGGAATAGTCATCAGGGTAATGAAGCTCAGAAGCTGTTAGTGAGATCCACCCTTATGTTCTTTCACTATGGAAATAAACCTAAAGGAAGTTAGACATGAATTTTTCGATAAAGTAGTTTATCTGTGGTCATCCCATCAGCATTACAAGGAACTGTCAGAATGCAGTAGATCCATTATGTGTGTGTGGTTTCCTCTAGATAGTTCTAGAATAAAATCAGATCGAGTGAAATCATATCATAGCTTTACCAGAGACGATTCTACTTTCGCTGCTTTGCAAGACTGAGAAGTTTGCTGGGGCTCAAGAGAGTATATCTGTGCATATGGCTTCTCTTTATCACTCTCAGAACTGCCACTCGGATTTCCATTTTAAATTATCTGGGGTGTAGCAATCCCGTTATTTCTGCACCACCACTTCTTGAAGATGTGAAATAGCTCTCATCACAGCCCCAAAAATAGAACACCAAAAACAGAACTAATGAAATCATCGGCATTTTTAAATTAAGAGAAAAGATGAAATGTCTTACTTCGGTCTGAAAGGATAGGACTATTTAAAAATGTTTCCTCTGAGATTGAGGTCTGTTAGGAAGAGGCTTTACCTCTTGAGTTATCTTTTTTTGTGTGTGTGTAGTTTATAAATGAATACAAAGTTTTTGTTCTTACTTCCTCTGTTTTCTCAGGTACTTGTATTTATTCACGTTTTGGTTGAGGAAATCATATTATTTTTTCAGCAGTAAATGTTTGTCATATACTTTTCACAAAAACAATCATCTCAGTTGCTATGATTCGTAATGTGATGTGTAAAGGAGAGATTAAATATATATTAGAGTTTTAAAATAGATTGTGATGGCTTCTATCTGTATTCCAAACATAACTTGGAAAGGAGGGGATTGTTAAAACGTATAAACGCATAAACTCGTGTGTGTGTGCGTGTGCGTATGTGCGTGCGTGCACGTATTGTGCCATTTTGAAAAGAAAGCTTCCATATTGGAGCCAGATCTAGGGAGCTCATGTTGAAAGTCACTAAATATCTCTCATCTCCCTCCCAGCTCTGCCATCAACCTATATAGACCCAGTGGGAAGCAGAGGAAAAGAATGATAATTAGGAGAAAGCAGAGATAGATCAAAGTAGGGACGTGTGTTGATGCTTGTGTGTTGTGATGCTGGGGTGGTGGGAATTAAATATGTTCAGAGCTCTCAGAAGGCTGCTGTCTGATTTTCATGCAAATACCAATTAGATTTAGTTTATGTAATAAAACATAGGGTTTGGGTGGGGGAAAGGCATAGACTCCTACATAAAAATTTTCTTTTAAATTGTATAATGGAAAAAAGGGTTAGGAAAGGAGATTTACATATTAATAAGACATAGTTTGGCAGGACATAAGTCAAGGGCAAGAATCTGGTACCTCCTTTTGGAAATATCCTTTCCATGTAGTTCTTGTGAGTAACCCTCGCCCTGACTTCAATTGCCTGTTTGACCCAAGGTAACATCCACAAAGTTACTGAATTGCATTGGAGAAAGCAAATCTTATTTTAAGATTTGTACGTTGCTCCTGACAAGCAGACTGTTTACTGACTTTAAATACCATGTGAGTTCTTGGCAAGCATCCCTTCTTTCTCTCTCCCTCTTTCTCCATTTAATCCTTAAATAAAGACTTGTATGTGTGCACACATGCACCTGCATGTGTAAGAGAGCACATTTTTCTTGTAAGAAGAGTATTAGGTGCCTGAAGGTCCTGTAAAGGCCCAGAGGTGCAAGGGATGAGGGACATTTCCTACAGAGGGATGAACGTGTTCTGGAAACTGCCGTCTTATGTTTATTTTCATACAGGTGATAATATACTATTAAATACTGTCATTTAAGCTATTGGCTGTTTAATTGTATGAACAAGAGGGTTGTAGTTTTGTTTGAAAGGGGAATTATATACCAAAAAGGAAAATCTACCAATCACACCTTGGGAGTAGTGCCACCATTTAAAGGATCTGCCAGTAAAACTTAGGAGATTGGACCACAGTCTTTAAACTCTACAGACCTAAAGAGGGTGCATGGAAGCATTTGTATCTGTTGGTACCACTATGTAAAGGGTTTGCGTTAAATATACATACTACGGTGAACCCCCTCCTCCTGTCACATATCAGAACTAAAATCAGAGAAGAATTATGACTCCCATTCTCCACTGTGTTTAAAAACTGATGGGAATTATATCTATACATCCATGCACGTATATACCAATTTCTCTATCCCTCCCTCTCTCCCTCCCCCGCAGTCCATCCATCTATCTATTCTTCTATTCATCTTCCCTTTAAGGAATATTTTCCTGAAATCGTATTAGAGTTCTGTGAATGATATTCAGATGCAAATTAGAGACTTTAATTGTGTCATGCTCCGCAAGCAACTCAAATATTTTTTGACCTAGTTGATTTTGTGCACACAATAACAATAACCGAAGAACTTTGAATAACTGCTACCACCGCTGAGCTTTGCTGCTTTTCTTGAAAGCTACATATTTTAATGTTTATCCTGGGACTTAACAAATTGTCTCTATTATAAAAGTTTTTCCAGGATAAATTGTAGACATTTGTTCTGCAAGACTAGAGAGCAAATAATATAATACTTCCCTAATCATTTTAAAACTGGGTCTGTGGGCTTCCCTGGTGGTGCAGTGGTTGAGAGTCCGCCTGCCGATGCAGGGGACACGGGTTCGTGCCCTGGTCCGGGAAGATCCCACATGCCGCGGAGCGGCTGGGCCCGTGAGCCATGGCCGCTGAGCCTGCGCGTCCGGAGCCTGTGCTCTGCAACGGGAGAGGCCACAACAGTGAGAGGCCCGTGTACCGCAAAAAAAACCCGAACAAACAAAAACAAAAATAAAACTGGGTCTGTGATCGTACCTGACAGAGCTCTCTAGAAATAAAATCTCAGACATATTTTGAGGTTCTTTCCATCACGCCATGGTCCCACAAATTTTCTGGGGTCTTTCCTGAGAGAAAATGTATACTGGGCTTGTCTTTAGTTTTTGGTTGTCACTATTGCACTATTGACTTTTATGCCAAAGTCAATCTAGAGTTTTCATCTACTGTAGAAACCCCACAAAAACAAGCTAATTAATCCAAAATGGAAATGCCACATAGAATTATCCCAGCTAATACATTGCTAAAATATTTTTTTAATAAAGAATACATGATATTCCCAGAGCCTGGTTTTACCGCCACTGTATGTGTTAATCGTAACCCAACCCTGTGAACCCTTTCCAATTCACAGATGCTGGTGAACTGGAAAGACCATTGGAGAGTTGAGCCTCTCCGCAGGACCCTTCTTTTATACGTCGGTTGTGTGTTTCCATGGGTGAAGGTTAGAACAGCCACCGTCAGCCCACACACCTATAGCATGATTTCGAGAGAAACAGGCATGCTCTCGCCACTTTGGCAGTGACATCTATTGTCTTTCTGCTGGGAATGAGTTTGGGAACTGGCGTGCCACTCCGCTGCTCTTATCAACCACCCTGTGTTCATTTTCTATTATACATGCTTCAGACGATATTCAGAATGTTTACGCATGACTTTCTCACAGACGAGGTATGAACTTTCTGAAGGCAGGTTGGATGAAATGTTTCTACATGAATTCTAGTCGCCAAAATGTTAAAGGTTCAATCAAGGGATTAGAATAGATGAATTCCTTATTTATCTATAGGTATACATTCCTGGGGGATCACAATGATGCTTTAGTCATCTTTCGTATTTCACACACCTGGTGCTTTTTTTTTCTGGTGGAAATGCAGAAACATTAGTAAAATCTGAGACAGCCAAGATCTGGATTTGAGTGGTAGCATGCTGGTAGCTCCATCTGAATCACCCGTCTGATATGCATAGGGCATCCAAGATTAGTAGGAGAGAGTAAACTTAAGCCAGATGTGCACAGAAAGATGCATGTACTTTTCAGAGCATATACTATCCCAATCTCTAGTTGCGCTAGTTGGTTTGTACCTGCATGTTCCCACCCTCTATTTTCCACCTCAAGTCATCCTCTTTCCACTTCTGGATGCTGTCCCAAGCATGGATCCCAACAGTGGATCCTCTAGAGGAGTGCAGGTCCAGGTGACCTTGACTTGCCTGGGTACACTGAATACTGAAGTGACTCTAGTGTCTATATGTGCAGTCTCTTTCAACAGTGAGTTAAGAAAAAGGTAGAATACATGGTAGTTACGCTACCTAACTATAATCAGACATGCCAAGATTCAAATCCAAAATCCAGCACTTTGAGGCCAACTGATCTTGGACAAATAAACTTAATAAGTCTTTGTTGTCTTATCTGTAAAAAGTGAGTAAATGTATTTATTCATAGAGTGGTAGGAAGGATTAAATTAGGCAGTGCAAAGCATTCAACATAGTGCCCGGGGAACATACTAAGTGCTCATTGAAGAGTAGCAGTAAATCGTTATTTAAGACACTGTTTGGGCTGCTGGAAATGTCACATGGGTATTTAGTTCAATTAAGAACTATCTGCGTATTGTAACATTTTGTTGAGTAATTACAATTATAGGATTCCATAGTTCTTTAGAGACATGACAAATGATTTTTATCAATTGATTTAGTAAAAATTTACAAATATAATATCAATGTAAATATTTGCTTTTTAGAATTTGGTAATCCTGGAAAAAAGTGTTGCATTTGTATCCTAGCATATATATTTATTGTATATAAAAAGTGATCAGTGTGATTGGGAGAGAAATACATAAGAAATATGATATAAAGAAGATGCAAAACTCATTTTGTTTTCGATATCAAAGCAAAAGGGGATATTATTAATCTCTTTACCCTCTAAAAAATGATTTATTACCCTGTATTCATGTATCATACTGAATTTTGTGTAAGTGTAATATTCCAAAATTTAAAGTAGATGGCCTTTCAGCTTCTTTTACACTGTTTGCCTACAATGCGAAACTTAACGTCTCTGTTAACATAAAGTTTGTGCGTATTATGGCTCTTGGAAGATGCTGAACAATATCCTTGTTTTTCATTGTTATTCTAAGAAAACTGACTCCCAAATAATCGGAGTTTAGCATCTGATGGGTTTACTCTTTAGTCAGACATTTTAGATTCAAATATTATCAGAGAAATTAAGATCCTAATAATTCTTACAGGATATAAACTGACCTCAATTCAAATTCAAGTTAATAATCGGTATAACACATCAATTTTGAACAATTACCTTGTTCTACAATTGATGATTTGCCAGATAATCATTTCATTCCAATTTTTTTTGTTTTGTTTTGAACAAGTATTCAATTCCCCAGAATCAAATGAAAGCTCTTTAGGGACTGTACCTATTTCTTTATGGTCATTGATGTTAATTTTTAGTATTACTTTGTATTATTGGCTTCTTGTATTTAATTTTACACTTTCTCTGTGCAGTGGTTAATCTCACTCCTGCCTGTGATGTATGCACAATGAGCAGGTATTTGAGTGCTAGAGAACCTAGCTGTTCATTTGGTTGCAACAGCGAAGCAGGTTCATTTTGATTTGATGAGCAAGGCTCTCTGGATCAGAAAGATTAAGCTGGTCTGCTGTACTGGGAAATGATTGCCCGTGCTTTCAGCCTAACCATTCATAATTTACTTTCATCCTTTCACTCATCATGTTTTTTTCATTAACTCGGTAGAAATGCATTATCACAGGGCATTCACATTTACTTGGTATGTGAATTAATGGTTTCCATTGGAATTAACTGACTAGAAATTTGTAAAGCAAAAATGATTGGGATCAGACAGAAATAACAAGGGTTGGCAATAATACAGGGAAGTGGGAAACCTCATATATTGCTGGTAGGGATGTGAAACAGTACAGCTCCTTTGGAGAATGGTTTGGTAGTTCCTTAGAAAGTTGAATATTTCCTATACAACTCAGGAATTCTACTCTTAGGCATGTACCTGAGAAAAGGGTTTAGAGCAGCATTATTTTTAATCATCAAAAAGTAGAAACAGTCCAGATGTCTATCAACTTAATGGATCAACAATGTGGTATTTTTATACAATGAAAACTATTCACATGAAAGAAACAAACAACTGGTACATGTTACAATATGAATGAACCTCAAAAACATCAGGTTACGTTAAACAAATCAGACACAGAAGACCACATATTTAGACAAGTGGATAATTCTAGGACAATTTGGAGCTCGACCAATAGATTGGATGTAGGGTATAACAGAAAGTGAAGATCATAGATAACTTATAAAACTTGGCCAGGTTCAACATATGCAGATCAATCAGTGTGATACACCACATTAACAAAAGAAAAAACAAAAACCACATGATCATCTCAGTAGATGCAGAAAAAGCATTTGATAAAATTCAACATCCATTCATGATAAAAACTCTCACCAAAGTAGGTATAGAGGGAACATATCTCAACATAATAAAAGACATTTATGACCAACTCACAGCCAACATAATACTCAGTAGTGAAAAGCTGAAAGTTTTCCTGTTAAATTCTGGAACAAGACAAGGATGCCCACTTTCAACACTCTATTCAACATAGCATTGGAAGTCCTAGCCACAGCATTTAGACAAGAAAAAGAGATAAAAGGTATCCATATTGGAAAGGAGGAGTTAAAATTGTCATTATTTGCAGATCTCATGATACTCTATATAGAAAACCCTAAAGACTCCACACAAAACCTATTAATGGACTAATAAATGAATTCAGCAAGGTAGCAGGATACAAGATTAATATAGAAAAATCTGTTGCATATCTTTATGCTAGCAATGAAATATCACAAAGTAAAAAAAAAAAATCTCGTTTAAAATTGTGTGCAAAAAATAAAATACCTAGGAATAAACCTAACCAAGGAGGTGAAAGAACTATATGCAGAAAATTATAAAACGTTGATAAAGGAAATTGAAGATGATTCAACAGAATGTAAAGATAGCCCATGCTCTTGGATTGGAAGAATTAATATTATTAAAATGGTCATACTACCCAAAGCAATCTACAGATTTATGCAATCTCTATCAAAATGCCACTGATATTTTTCACAAATAGTCTTAAAATTTATATGGAACCACAAAATACCCAGAATTGTCAAAGCAATCCTGAGGAAAAAGAGCAAAACTGGAGGCATAACCCTCCCAGACTTCAGACAGTACTACAAAGCTACAGTAATCCAAACAGCATGGTATTGGCAAAAAACTAAGATATGTGGATCAATGGAACAGAACAGAGCCCAGAAATAAACCCATACACCTACGGTCAATTAATCTATGACACAGGAGGCAAGAATATACAATGGAGAATAGATAGTCTCTTCAATAAGTGGTATTGGAAACACTGGACAGCCTCATTTAAATCATTGAAGTCAGAACGCTCCCTCACACCATACACCGAAATAAACTCAAAATGGTTTAAGACCTAAAGATAAGACAGAACACCATAAAAGTCCTAGAAGAGAAAATAAGCAAAATATACTCTGACATAAATTGTGGCAATGTTTTCCTAGATCAGTCTCCCAATGCAAAAGAAATAAAAGCAAAAATAAATGGGACCTATTCAAACTTAAATTTTTTGCACAGCCAAGGAAATCATCAACAACAAAAAAAGACAACCTGTGGAATGGGAGAAGATATTTGCAAATGATGCAACCAACAAGGGGTTAATTTCCAAAATATACAGATAGCTCATATGACTCAACATCAGAAGAACAATCCAATCAAAAATGGGCAGAAGATCTAAATACACATTTCTCCAAGGAAGACATACAGATGGCCAACAGGCACATGAAAAGATGTTCAACATCACTAATTATTAGAGAAATGCAAATCAGAACCACAATGAGGTATTACCTCACACCAGTCAGAATGGCCGTCATCAAAAATTCTACAAATAGGGCTTCCCTGGTGGCGCAGTGGTTAAGAATCCGCCTGCCAATGTGTGGGACACGGGTTTGAGCCCTGATCCGGGAAGATCCCGCATGCCACGGAGCAACTAAGCCCATGCACCACAACTACTGAGCCTGCTCTCTAGAGCCCGTGAGCCACAACTACTGAAGTCCATGCACCTAGAGCCCGTGCTGTACAACAAGAGAAGCCACCGCTATGAGGAGCCCACGCACCGCAATGAAGAGTAGCCCCCGCTCGCCGCAACTAGAGAAAGCCCCCGCGCAGCAACAAAGACTCAACGCAGCCAAAAATAAATAAATTTTTAAAAATTCTACAAATAATAAATGCTGGAGAGGGTGTGGAGAAAAGGGAATCCTCCTACACTGTTGGTGAGAATGTAAATTGGTGTAGCCAACATGGAATAGAGTATGGAGGTTCCTTAAAAATCTAAAAATAGAGTTACTATGTGATCCAGCAATCCCACCTCTGGGCATATGTCTGGAAAAAATGAAAACTAATTAGAAAAGATACATGAACCCCAATGTTCATAGCAGCATTATTTACAATAGCCAAGATAAGGAAACAACCTACGCCCATCAACAGACAACTGGTTTAAGAAGATGTGGTATGTATATATGTTTGTGTGTGTGTGTCTGTATGTGTATATATATAATATATATATATATAATATATATTATATATATACACATACAGACACACACACACACAATAGAATATTAGTCATAAAAAAGAGTGAAATATTGCCATTTGCAGCAACATGGATATACCTAGAGAATATGCTACTAAGTGAAGTAAGTCAGACAAAGACAAATGTTATATGATGTCACTTACATGTGGAATCTAAAAAAATAATACAAATGAATCTATATACAAAACAGAAACAAACTCACAGACATAGGAAACAAACCTATGGTTACCAAAGTGGAAAGAGGGTGGGGGGAATGATAAATTAGGAGTATGGGATTAACAGATACAAACTGATATATATAAAATAAATAAGCAACAAGGATTTACTATATAATACAGGGAAAATATTCACTACCTTATAATAACCTAATGTGGAAAATATTCTGAAAAAATATGTATAACTGAATCACTTTTCTGTACACCTGAAACTAACACAATATTGTAAATCAACTATACTTCAATAAAAAAAATATAAAAAAATAAAATTTGGCTAAAGGAAAAAGGTAGATTTTGAGCCTATTTAATGACATGGAGAAGACTGTGAAGGGTGTGGATATAGAAGTACACCTGGGGGCAAAAATTTAAAGATGCCCAAGAGAGGTCCGGGTGAGGTGTCCCATGCAGTTGGATATAAGTGTCTCAAGCTTTGAGGAGTGGTCAGAGGTGTAAATATATAGATGCTGGGCTTCCCTGGTGGTGCAGTGGTTGAGAGTCCGCCTGCCGATACAGGGGACACAGGTTCGTGCCCCGGTCCAGGAAGATCCCACATGCCGCGGAGCGGCTGGGCCGCTGAGCCTGCACGTCCAGAGCCTGTGTGCTGTAACGGGAGAGGCCACAACCGTGAGAGGCCCGCGTACTGCCAAAAAAAAAAAAAAAAAAAAAAAAAAAAAAAAAAAAATATAAAT